>NC_087067.1:36693927-36902927 GCF_963678635.1 Symsagittifera roscoffensis | reverse complement strand
TCGACTATAACTGTGCAAATGATGTGAGAAAATGTTTGTGACTTTTGAAATTTATTGATGTGACCATGGAAAATGGGGAGATACTTTGGTTTCGTTTGTGTTTTAGTTTTTTGCTTAATAAGGTATCACAACTGTTCATCAGGATGTGACAAGTGATATATCATGTTGAAGTTTTTTCAAAAGTTTTCTCAGTGTTTAGAAAAACCAGTTTGCCAAAAATTGTATCAATTTTTATCAAAAAAAAACTGTGTTCAAAGCTGAGCATTTATGTGAACAGTTTCGTTTTGATCTGTGATCAACAAAGATGGTGACGGTCGGATAAATGCTTGTTTGTTTGAGCATGTGGAACCTGATCTAAACTACATTTTATGATTGGATAATTTAGATATTTTACCAATGTAAAGTATTTAATATTAACCAATCATGATCCATCTAACTAACAACCCACTTATTTGTAAGTGCTGAAGTTACTTGTAATTTCAGCACCAGAGAGATTTGAATTTAACTTAGAAATTAGTTGGACTCTCCCGAGCACTTCAGCAGCCGCAATAAACCAGTATACCCTAGATCTATTGAGCCTAGCAGAGACTAGTTAAACAACCTGAGACTAGATAGTATAAGAGTAAGATTAGGATCGGTATTAGACTAAGAAGTTGCACGAATCTATCCGGCCGAAAATAAGATAGCGTGACGAGCAGACGGTGTACCCTATCCGAAATTACTCTATGAGTTAACCAACTCGGTCTTAACTCATCTGGTGCGACCATAAGTCTCGAACAAGACCTTAATAGCTTAGAGTTAACCAAAATAGATTAGAAATTAGACAAAAACATTTACAAAATGTTATACGACAATAATTTAATCGAAATGTCTCTACGACTCAATAGATCAGAGCCAATATTCCGAACCATAACAGAACTACCCGGAATTGGAAGAAGACCTCGAACCAGAGACGACATACGACAAAGTAGAAACTTGCCATATAGCTATATGATAGTTAGGCAAAAACCAGAACAAACTTTTATATTTAGAATATTACTGGCAATGAATTTAGATTTTCATTTGCAAACATAAAACCTTGAAGTTAATCTTCAAAATCATTTCAGGCGCTAAACAAAATTATTAATATACAATAACGATTGATAAAAAGATCTAAGATCGTTTTCCTAAAACTCTGCAGTAATATACAAAATATGTTTGAAAAATATTTATTGAAAAATAAAAAATAAAAATTAGTAGCATGACAATAAATGGTTAGTAATCATAAATATTCCTGTTGTTCCAGCTCCATCACCTAAAACATAACAGCAATCATAAACCCACTAATATCATCAAAACACTAAATCTTTCCTTTACACACATTTAAAAATTTATTAAAACTTAAATTCACTTAATTTTAAAACCAGATCATCAAGGCTTATCCTTGGATCTTAAATCATTTTCTACTTAATTAAATTTCAAATTTGATCATCAAGGCTTATCCTTGGATCAAACAGAACAACTTTGTTCTCCCCCACCCACTTAATTAGTGTCTAACGACCTCAAACGTCGATTCACTACCCAACCCTTTCTAAAGACCTAAGACTAATAGAAATTTTTAAACAAAACTAATCATTCAAATTAGGATAAACAGTGAAGAATTTCGGTTATTCATCCTTCACTTGACCCCCCCTCTTACCAGACCCAGGATAAATCTTAGACTTAGTAAGTTTAAAATAGTATCTAACGAACTACTCGCGTTCTAATTATACCTGAACCTTGTGGATCGATTTACTATTCTCCAACCCTTGAACACAATCACTACCCCTAAGTAAGATTAAGTAAGTTAACACCTTAACTTATACTAGCCACGAGAAAGTAAAAAATCATTCTTCGGAATCGATATACTTTTCTCTCCAACCCTGAACAAATAGACCCAGGTTAAGCTAACCAAAAAATCGTAAGAACTAACAGTTTAGGAAAATAGAAATCATTTAACAACCTTTTGCATCCGTCATCCTAAACCTTATGTCATTTAAAAACCTAGGAAATAAACAAACAATCGTTTTACACAATTGTGAAATAGATAACAAAAAATACGACCTTGTAATCACACCTCATACACAAACAGTTGGATACATTCGAACAAAACGACAAACACTAAAAAGAAAAATAATAACGAAACAAAGACAAATAACACGAAAAAGATTTTCAAAAAATCGAAACGCATTTTCAGAATCAGAAACCAACAGTTTAGACGAACTTTACAAACTAAAAGAATCAATAGATAAAAATTACCCACTTCACGATCAATTATATTTTTCTGACTCAGAAACAACTTCAAATTCATCAAAAAGAGGAAAAAGAAGAATAAAAAAGCAGTATAAACACAAACCAGTACATTTATACAATTGGAATCAACCAATTCGACACATTAATAATTACATATTAACAGTCATCGAACGAAAAAATGAGCTCAACGCACACTCCAGGTGAAGAAAGTCCAGATGATGATGAAATCTTTCCTTTTATAGTAGATGCAACCACTGATAGAGGACAGCATATATTTTGCAAAAATTTACTATTAAATTTATTTGAACCCGGAATCAGTCCATGTAAAACAGAGTTCCCAGATGTAAAAATCAAAAGACAAATCATAGACCACTACTTAAAAGATATATGCAACATAACACAACAGTATGGAATCTACTCCATAGAATTCACCTCACCAAACCATAATAATAGAAAATATACAATTCAAACAGACGATCTTGATTTAGAATTTTCAAAAGTTTTTTCAGAATATATAAAAAGCATCCAATATCAAAACTCACAAAGAGCAAACTCCATATTCACCAATGAAGTTTTCGCAATAATATATAGTTATATTTCGATATTAGAAAACGAAATCCCAATAACAAATGTCTCACCGACAGAAACATCTAAACATTTAAGAGTACGACATGAAATCACACTACTCTCTAGTTATTTAAACATCATTAAAGAAAATTTCACGAAAGACGACGTTTCACAACATACAAAACACGATCTACAAAAAATTTTGGCATGGTTCATAATAGATTATTTCACACACAATATTGATTTAATTGCACAAGCAAGAAAAAATTTTAGACCCCAAAACTCGAACGATGATACCGCTATCACAGAACAATCAGATTATGTTTGGGACCCCGAATGGTCTCATCCCGCATTTATAAGCTTCCCACAAACAATCTCAAGTCAAGCAATAAGTACGATATCTTACATAAGAGATTATGTAAAAGTAATACCATTAACCATTGATGCAACACCATTAAACTATAATACATTTTTGCCCGATACACAAAATAATAGTTTAAACTCTACAGTTATACACAATGAAAACCTCAATGGAACTAGGAATCTTACTCAACAAGATATCCAGACACCATCACACTTCATAAATGAAGAAATTGTACCCACAACAACTACACAACAAAGTATTTCACCAATACGCCCAAATTTAACAACACCAAGAAATACAAATCCTTCACAAACACAGGTAACCTTACAATCAACCGTTAAACCTTCGGTTGCTCCTAAATATTCACATATGGATTACCAAACATACAGACCCATGACAATACCATCAAAAACACGCAAAACATTCACTAGAAACAACTTTGCAGACCATAATTATAATTATACACATCCATCAAAAACATATAATCAACCACAAAGAAATTTTAACCAATATACAAGATCTCGAAATTGGGATAACCCAATGACCCAACCTAATTCAATAAATTTCCTAACAAATCCTCCACAGGATCACAGTGAAAATTACCCATTTTTTCAACAAAATAAAAATAAAAAACAGACATCTTATCAAATGGATTATTTATCCTCAGATGATGATTTCTTACAACCAGATATATTTGCACCAAATACTCAAGAAAATCGTAGACAAGGAATACAGAGAACACGTACAAATCATAGAAATTTTTCTCCACAACCAATAGATGCACAACATCAACAACCAATTCAACAACAAAATCTAATTAATACACAATCTTTTCAACCAAACCAACAACAAAATCCAATGACTGCACACTCGTATCAAGCATCACAAATGCAAAATGAAATACCACTCCCATATTATCTCCAACAACATGAAATAACAAGAAACCAACTTTCAAATTTTTCTCAAATGCCAAATGCAGCAGAATCATTACAAATGACAATGAATCCATACCTTATGGGTGGATCATCAATAACATCAAACAAACCTTTAATGGTTTTCACAGGAACAGACCCTGAATACTCTGTAGAAGATTATTTAAATGCAGTAACAGCAAACCTGATTTTAAATATTGGACCTGAACCAATAAATACGCCACTACATCAAAATTGGATACATCGACGCACAGCGTTAATACAAACAACCTTAGATGGCGCAGCCCAAAAATGGTTTTCAGTACTACCTCTAGAAATAAAATCAAACTGGAAAAGGTTTACACAGGAATTTTCAAAAATGTTTGACTCCGAAAGAAACAAACAACAACAAAGAGTTTTATGTAATGAAATTCGCAGATTACCAAACGAAACCATCAAGCAAATAGCAGTACGAATCGAAACACTAGTTCGAAAAGCATATTCATTAAATACACATGACTA
Organism: Symsagittifera roscoffensis; assembly: GCF_963678635.1. NCBI lineage: Eukaryota > Metazoa > Xenacoelomorpha > Acoela > Convolutidae > Symsagittifera > Symsagittifera roscoffensis. The sequence goes on along the minus strand of NC_087067.1, from coordinate 36,898,292 downwards.
TAAAAACACAAAGATGACAGAAATCTTAATGATGACCTTAACACCACAATTAAGGAAAATAGCAATAAAAAAGAGAGCATCCCATCCTTCTTCAATTCGAGAACCCGATTTAGATTTTCGAAAACTAGTAGACAAATTAGAACAAGCAGAAATCACGATGAAACTAGAAGAAACGGAAAATCTGAAATTACAATACGTTAATAGAATTGAAACGACTCCCACTAATATTAATAATATACAGGAATCAGAGACAGACCTCGTTGAAAAAATCACTGAAATACTCAATATTTACGAAAAGAACCCGAACTTTAAAGGCAAACCATCTTTCAAAAAATGGTGTAATTATTGCCGACGATACGGACATAGTATTTCCGAATGTAGACAAAAACAGCAAGACAATCAAAATAAACCTCAAAAATATAAAGAACCAAATAAATCATTCTATCAATACATGAAAAAAGATCAAAATCTACCGAACAAAACAGTTTACAGCAACAACAGTTCAGGAAAACCACTCCCGAACAATACAAATTATACAAAAAATCAATCACCATATAACTCAAGTTATAGAGGAAGATCACCAGAACGAAGAAACACGAATAATTCATCACAAAATCACTACAATAGACCAAATAGTCGAAATAACTACTCCAGATCAAATTCAAATACACAACGATTTGTTTCTAGATCTAATTCCCAATCAAGAAATAACTACTATCCAAACAACCAATCACGAAATTCATCATACAATAGGAATAGAAACTACTCCTATAATCGAAATAGAAGTTATTCAAACAACCGAAACCAGAATTACCCGAACAATCAATCAAGGAATAACTCATATAATAGATCGAACTATAACAGACCAAACAATAATTACCAAAACAGATCGCGAAATAATTCACAAAATCGACACTCCAGTTATAATAATCGTTATAGAAATTATTCCCAATCACCACACCGGAATCATAATAACTATAATAATTCTAATAATCGCCACAGAAGTAGTACACCTAAGCATCAAAGACAAATCAATCAAGTACAGTCAAATCCAGAAACAACATCAGACCCTCCAGGTATTGATGACACAGTAACTGATACGTTACAACTCAATCAAATAAACTGTACATCATCAGATTCAGAAAGTGATACTGAAAACACTCTTTCTATCAATATGATAAAAGTCGAAAATGACTATGAATCTGTCATATATGAACAACCCTTTCCATCACACATATATGAAAATCAATCAGAATTTCTTCAAAATTATTACACTACACCCATAAATTCCACACCAACGACGCAAGAAACAAACGAGATTAACACTACAGATCAAACCAATAAAAATACCAAAACAAAATGCTTGAATACAAACCATATTTATCAAAATATACAAAAAGAACAACCCAAAGAAAAAATTTGGACAATACCATTTCTCTTAAAAAGCCCAAAAAATAAAGAATTTCAACCACCAGACCTTGAAATAGATTTTTTAATTGATTCAGGAGCAGAATCAAACATAATAAACATCCCCACATGGAATGAAATAAAAACTTTACACCCAAAGCTAACACCTCTTGAAACCTCCAGTAAGTTAGCAACAGCACAAGGATCAACATTGATAAACTACGGAAAAATCCAATTATTTCTCCTCCCCACCAGAACAATGGAACAAAGCAAAATTTTAAATAAGCCATTTAAACAAATATTCCATATCACTGACATTAAATATAATATCATTGGAATACCATTTATTTCGAAGTATATACCAACAATTAACATACTAAACAGTAAAATATTAATCAAAGATAAATATACAAAAACAAAAGAAACATCCTTAACATTTTTTCAAAGATTAAATAAACAACCACCATTCTTTTCAAAATTCTACCCGATATTTAACCAACAAAGAAAACACCTAAAACCACTATCAGGAAATATCTATAATTTTTCAATCAAACAAGTTCACCAATATGATAAAGAACAAAACAAACAAAAATTTTATATGTCAGAATTTGAATTCAAACCTATTCACAAATTTTTCAAAATCACAATCTCATCCATAAAATATTTGAAAAATTCGAATTCCGATATCATTTCCTTACATGTCTATAACAACACACCTTACCAAGTAACATTACCTTTAGGACTTTTAGGATATTGTGAAACCAACGCTACAATATCACCAATACACGAAAAAGCCTATCGCGTAAATAATATACTCCAATTACTAGATATTTGCCAATCTACAATTCTTAATGAAGAATTATCTATAAATAATATAATAAGTAACGAAAACAGAAATACGGATTATTTCACAAAAACTCCATATTTCAAACCTACATTCAACATAAGTAACTACACAGAGGACCAACAGAAATTTTTAACAATGTTTAATTTCCAACATTCACAAATAACACAAGACGAATTCGAAAAGTTAGCCAAACAGCTAATTGAATATTCATCAGTCTATGCAACATCAAAATTCGATGTTGGAAAAATCAGTTCATCACTACATCTCCCGTTAAAACCAGACGCAGTTTTCAAAAAACAGAGAGCAAGTAAAGTACCAATTCGTTTACATGATAAAGTGAACAGATTACTCGATATTTTAGAACAATACAACATTATATCACCAGTTAATAAAGAAGAACAACCAAAAGGCAACACATTTATCAACCCCGTTATCATTCTAGCTAAAGGAGAATCATTAAAAATCGTTCTCGACGCTAGATACCTCAATTCACTCATAGATGAATCAAAATGTAATTGGCCCATTGAACCAATACAAGTTATTTTAACAAAAATAAACGGCAAATACTTTACAACCGCCGATATGAATAGTGCATACAATCAAATGCCACTAGATGAACAATCACGACGTTTAACACAATTTGTTATCGGAAACCAACAATATGAATTCAACCGCTTATTCTATGGAATATCCATAGGACCAGCAGCATTTTCAGCTTTTATGAGCAAAATTTTTAGACCACTGATACTCAAGAAAAACGCAATCACCTATTTAGACGATGTTTTTATGCAATCACAAACAAAAGACGAGATGTTCAATGTTTTAGAAAAATATCACCAAATACTTCAGAACGAAAATCTGAAGGCCGCCCCCGATAAATCACACTTCTTTTTGACAAGAGTTAAATTCTTAGGACATAATATAGAAAGAAAAACAATCACTCCATTGAAATCACGCATTGACGCTATTCAAAAACTTCAACCACCAACAAATAAAAAGAAAATCCAAGAATTTCTTGGAATGTTAAACTTTTTAAGTAAATATGTTTATAAAATGCAATTATATCTACGACCATTTTATAACATCCTTAGACAACAAAATAATTTTGAATGGAACACAGAACATCAAACACGATTTGAAGAAGTAAAGAAACTTTTAACTGAACAAATTTCAAACACAATTCCAGATTCAAATCAACCATTTTATGCAATGTGCGATGCTTCGAACTTTGGCATCGGTGCAGCACTATTACAATCACATAATGGTACAAATAAAATGAACCTCATATCAGCAAATTCTCGATTATTCACTCAAGCAGAGCTACGACTCTCAACTCTAATGAGAGAATGTACAGCCATAATATATACACTGACAGAATATGAATTTCTGATACTTGGATCAAAACATCCAACAGTTCTATTCACAGACCATAAACCAATCATCTTTCTCTTTACACAAAAATCTAACCCAAACCACCGAGTTTACAGATTTCAACTAATTCTAATGAAATTTCCAAACTTACATATAGTTTGGACTGCAGGAAAAAATCTTGCATTACCAGACACCTTAAGTCGAAATACACCACCTGAATTACTTACACGAAAAACAACAGTTGAAATACCCAAAAACATAAAATTCTACCTTGCAGAAAACGAAACATCACCCCGATTGGAATGCAAATATGCAGTAAAAACTGATATTGAACAATCACAAATAAATAGTTTACAACATTTCCCACTTTATTTAGATTGTCAAAATAATCATTATGAAGTTGATTTACTTGGAACATCAACTTTCAAACCAATCCCATATTCTCAATGGATAAAAAATAACACCCAACAAAAACGAACAAAACAACACCCGCCTAAAAAAGACCATTTTCCACTAATTGAAAAAGAAGATTTAACTGATAAAATAAATTTATCAGGACCACAAACAAATGATTCAAAATACACAATAAATCAAGTTTTTGACCTCCATGACCCACTTGATACAATACCTTTATCTAAATTAGAAATCGAAAACATTTTTCTCCCCCCAACAGAAATAATTACAATTTCAACACTGAAACAATATCAAAACCTTGACCCAGTAATTCGACAACTGAAATCATGGCACAAATATAAAACTAAACCTATCAAAGCAGATTCAACCATTCTAGGAAACAAAACACTCCTCCGATACTTTCGCAAATTTAACAACACAACCATTAACGAAAATACAGACCTTTTAGAGTATAACCTGAATGAATCTACAGTTCCATGTCTCCCTTTAAGTATGATTCTTATAGCTTTTAATATTTCACATACACAAAATATTAAAGGACACTCTGGATCAGAAAAAACATATTCAAATTTTATACAAAACTTTTATTTCCCAAATGCACCAATTTGGATAAAAGTACTATGCAATGACTGTATAGTATGTCAACTAAATAAACCTTACCCAAATCAAAAACAAATAGCACAAAAACAAGATTTTAAAGGACAAAGTTTGTACTTTAATCATCGTATCTCATTTGATACTAAAGGACCAATTTCACCCTCATCAGAAGGAAACTCCTACATTATGGTAATTGTTGACGCATTTACACATTATGTAGCACTTAACCCAGTACCACATTGTAACGCTTATTACGCTTACACAACACTCTATGAACACTGGATAGCAAAATTCGGACTACCAGAAATTTTAGTTACAGACAACGGTACAGAATTCATAAATAATGAAATTATCACACTATGTCATTTATATAACATTAAACACAAACCACGTACATCTCATGCACCTTGGACAAACGGCTTAGTCGAAGGTATGAACCGTTCATTACAAGAATATCTTAGATGTATCATCAACGGAAATGATACAAAATATACCGAATGGTCAGCAGATGTAAAATTATTTCCCTTAGCATATAATTCACAAATTACGACAACTTTAGGAATGTCACCATACGAAATGGTTTTTAACCAAAAGCCACGCAAACCAATAATGTTTACAGAAAATTCTCATAAAAACGCACAAGGTTATTGTCAACCAAATAAAGACTCAATTTGTTATAACCTACCTTTACATACACACGATGAAGATCATTTTCATCACCCACAAATTCTTAAACTAGCCTCCGGTACACACACCGAATGGATTCTAAATAGAGATAAAAAACACAATGAAATTTATCAAAAAATAACAAAAAAGTTATTACAAAGACAAAACATTAATGAACAAATCAATTCACGTTTTACACCAGCCTCCGAATTAAAAATTGGAACATTTGTTTTAATACCCAATTTTAATACTCAAAAAGGAATTTCTAAAAAATTACAACCCCTTCGAAAAGGACCATACCAAATAATTGCAAAACCCACTGATGTCACATATAAAATTACCGACTCAAACAAAAAAGAAATCGTTCAACATCGAAACAACCTATTACCTTATTACCCAAAAGAATACGCACTCCGCGAATTAACTCAATTATATTCTTTCACAGGATTAAAAATCATTCAAAATGAACCACATCTGAAAAACACAGAACAAAATGATAACCCCATCGAAAATCAAAACACAAAACCAACCACCACCAAAAACAATACACAAAACCATAAAGAATCCCCAAAACAAAGAAAAAATAGAAAAATGACCGAACAAATAATACCCCAAGAACAAATCGACAAATCAGAAAATAGAAAAACAACAAGACTCCGAAATCAACCACGTAAAAACTATAAAATATTCATCCCCCAATCTAAAATTTTAAAGAAAGTGGAATTTCAAAAGTAATTTTAACATTATACTTCACTATCTTGAAACCTTCGAAACATTTTTCATTTACATTTTTCAAAATAACATGCTGACAAGTACGTAATAATTCTAGTTCAAAATAGACCAATAGGATTCATCCAATCCGTCACTTTCTCTAACTCAAACTAAGACCAATTAGACGAATCATATAGAACTCCAGGCACATCTATAACTATAACTTTACGACCTCCAGGTCAAAAATAAGCAAACCACTCCAACTTGACAACTAAAATAAATATCACCATAATACCGTACCCCTCCCTTATCTAATAACCCAAAGATCAACAATATTTCCCCAACTCAGACCACGAATACCCCCAAAGCAAATTTGTTAACTTAGCCTAAAGTAACAAAATGAACATTTTAATTAGCCTAAAGTATAAAAATCTCACCATACCCCGGATCATTTGACAAACAAAAATAAAGAAAAAGACGACCTCCCAGTCACCATGAAAATTGCCCCCAACAATTTTTTACAAAACTCAACCCACTTGTCAAAAAACTAATAAATAATCCGACCACACTAGAAAATCGCCTCAAACAGCAAAAAATATTCGACCAAGAGATCATTTCTTAAATGCTCTTCTCTCAATCAGTTACTCAAATACTCATAAATCTTAAACATTCTTTTACAATACTTGAAACCTTTATAATATTTCTTTTTGATATACTTGAATCTTTTCTAATAATCCTAATCATTTTTTGTAACATTTTTTTAATTTTCTACACTATACTCGAACTATTCCTCCAACTTTCCAAAACCCTTGATTACATCCACAGGTACGAGTCATATAACTTGTCTAAATGATACGAACAATTTTCAGTAGAACCGATATTTTTTTATTGTTTGTAATTTTCATAACATTTTTATCATCCCTCATTTTGACAATATGTAAATGTATAAAGAAAGCAATCTTCACATTTGCCCTAGCAACAATCCTTCTAATTCTTTTTTTGGAAGAATACTATAATAAACATAAACCTTCCCACTAAAGTAACAATTCAAAAATCCATCAAAAATTGCTACCCAACAGTCACAGAATCAGTCTTCACCGACATCATCCCAAGATAACCAAACACCACCTTCAACTACTCAAAATCCTCAAACATCTACACGAATTTCTTTTCAAGACAATCCATACACTTTTGAAGAACGACATGCTCGTTTATCAGAACCACTAGAACCAGTTCAACGACAAGCACCTTTAAGCGAACCAACATATAACCTATACCCAACACTACCACAAGAACTAAGTAGAATAAGAAATTCTAGTCAAAACCAAAATACAGTCGAAATAAATAGACAAATTATACATCCTCGACGAAACAGAAATCTTCAAACTCCCCGAGTTCATTTTGATATACCTCAATCCCCATCACAAAACACTCCAGAAAACCCCATTGGTATATTACCAGAAACCCCTACACTTCTTTCACAACGTAGCACCTCAAGCCTACCATCAGATTACTTAGGTTCAACACCAACATCTGAGCAAATACGTGAAAATCCTTTCAACCCCACAAACCAAACATCACGATTTCCATATTGGACTACACATTCATTTACACAAGGTGAACCAAATTTAGTCAATGACCCCATAGATATTTCTACGGATACAACAACATCCTCATCACTACCAGAAACATTATCACTACCATCAACACCATCAATAAGCAAGATTTCACCACCACCTTTTAACTTAAATTTTCCAAATAATCTCGACGCCAGATATCGAGAACAATCATCAATAAATATTCCTTTAAGACTAGATTGGAATACATTTACAGCACCTCCACCACTATTTGGACAACATCAAGAAAGTAACCGCCTTCATAACTGGGCACTTAATAGATTACAATATCGCCAAGATATTCACAACGATATCCGTGATCACAATATTCAAATACTCCAACAAAACAGTTTACAATTAAAGTTTGAAATCACAGTTAAGTTAAATAATATTACCCAACATCCCTACCCATTAAATCCACCTAACATAACAGCTCAATCACTACCACCACCGTTTATAACTACTGAAGTAATATACAAATACGACAGATATACCAAAAACACAATTGGCTACATTACATTTTATAATCCATACTCAGGATTATCATACACATGTATATTCTAAAATTATTAATTTTTCTCCAACTCCTTTTTCTAGTAATCTCAAATCAAAACATAAACCCTTCTCCTCGTACAGGACCACAAGATTTATTAGTAACACATTACGATTGTGAAGAAAATGAACAAAAAACACTACATAAATATGCAATAAATCAAGTATCACAATGTGAAACAGAACCACAAGCTATAGAAACCACAGATGTAATAGCAACACTCTATTCGAAAGCCCGAGCAACAACAGTTACAGGTTATAAATTCACAGCAACATTTTCCGAAAAGAAAGTACATTGTTCACAAGTCTCGAACGGAAACAAAAACCGACTTGACCATGAATCATTCTATCAAAGTAATATAGAACGTCTTTTACATCTCAATCCCGACGATTGTAAAAATGAATTACTTAGACTAAACATCACACAAAATAAAAACTCCCAAAGAAAGTTAGTTAATTTTCAAGTTTTTCCAGACTCTGTACATCAATCACAACTTGAAAGACACCAAGGACATATAAAACTAGACGAAAAATACCCGTATAACGGCGCACACGGACGATTAACCTATGACCTACACGATAAACATTGGATACCACACATTGGTATAAATGACCCATCAAACTGCAAAGCAGACACAAAAAATAAAGGATACCAAGAAATAATGTTTTTTGATTGGAAAATACAACTCGAAAAAATACAACTAACACGAGATTTATCAGATAATACAATGATCTATCAAGGAATCCGACTACCTTGTAAAAATGATCAAGGTTATTGCGACCCTACAACGAGAACACAAGCAACAATTGTTTGGTTCCCCGAAGATACATGTACAACATTTCAAGTAGCAAAAATACACGCTCGTATGATAAAATTTCACGAAAAATATTTTATACAATCAATTCCATATGAACAAGTCCATCCATCACGAAAACTAAGTTCTAATTTTAGAAACATAGACAATATAGAAAATAAATTGACACGTTTTCAAATATATCAAGAAACAGAACTTGCATGTAAATACAGGAATCCACTTCACAGAACACAATACTCTGAAATATTAGTTGAATACGAAAAAGGATTCGACATGACCACTGGAAAAGTAAAAATCGACCCATATGCCACAGGTCATCCTCCAAACGAAGGAACATCCTATAAACCAGTTAATTTTGAAAAAAGCAACGGACAACCTGGTGGACATCTAAAACCCCATGACACCAGAAGCACACGCTTACAAGAATTATCACTAATGAATACTACATATTTCGGTAATATCCACTATGATATTCATTTAGATATGAAACTAGATTATACAATTAGCCGAATTTTTCAAGAAATGTCACTCTCCGAATTAGAAACACTACACCAACTATGCGAATTAGAACGAACACAAATATTACAATCACTTGCACTAGCAGTATTAAAAATACCCTATGCAGGATACTTATTATCTGGAAATAGATCAAATTTTTTAGACTATGAAGGAAACATCTTATGGTTTTATACTTGTACTAAAAAAGTATCACCACTATACGTTTTTGAAGATAAACGATGTTATAAAAGAATCCCTATCTTTTATAAGAATAAAGTACATTTCGTGGATACACTTTCACGAAGAACCTATTTCTGGGATACCGCAGTCCCATGTGGATCAGAAAACAGCCACAATGTAGTACAACTAAACCCTGATGAAAATAAATATTATCTTCTCACTCCATATCCCACATTAATGCAATCACTCAAAAAATTTTCACCAGAAAGCATTCGCGCTATTGCTCGAAACCCAAATATAGACTTACAATCAATAGGAATCTATTCAAAATCAGATATTCAACATCACATTAGAACACAACAATTCCAAGAATTATTAACACAAATGGACACTATACAAAGACAATCAATAGACCAAAATTTACGCAAACTTGCAGAAACCGCAGGATTTGCCGATATCTACACGCAAGACTATAGCGGATATTTTAAAGACATTAAAGATTATATATATCTAAACGGTGAAAAATACCGTCCCCAAGATATATCACCAATTAACATTTTTAGCTTTGTTACACTCAAAAATGAGATCCTCGATTTTCTAGGATGGCCCTACTACATCTTAGAAAAATTGACTATTTTATACGCAATGTTTAACTTTATTGGATTTCTTTTCTCACTTTTAAAAGGAATCTACAACACATGTGCTATACACACACAAGTAAACAGACAAGCAAGCGTAGCACGCATACTCTTTGCAGGATTTTTTGGAATCTTTTCTACATCTATAAACAAAATTCTTTTAGACGCACAAATAAAAGAATATAACACAAAAATAGCAACACGACAAAATACATACGACGAAGAACATAACAATGTAGACATAACGCCAACGGCACCACAATTACCACCCCTACCAAATAACCATCCACTATCCCTAGTCCCACGAAATTTTCGAAATTTAGCCATCACACATAATCCAAATTTTCGACTCACCACATCACAAAGTCCCATCCAACATATAATGACACACCAGTCACAAGATGATAATACTTATGAACAAATTATTGAACAACCCCATACCACCGCTTTTCAGTCTCAAAATAATCATTTTTTTAGCCCACGATGAGCCGCCAACTTGGATCACTACACCGATCAAATTCCCACCCAACCAATCTTACCTCTCCAATCCCAATAATACCACTTTTTGCTTTTCCGCCACCCGATTTTCCATCTAGTAATGTAACATCAGGCATGAATTCCGACACTAATTCACACATCTCAGTTTTATATTCCATCTCACAACTCAATAACCCGAATATTGAAACCCCCGATGAATTTGCCGACTCAGAACCATCCCCATCCAATAATTTTCATAACTCTTCTAATTTTTCTCAACCCCCTTTTCAACCCATATTATCCAATAACCCTGACCCAATCACTCCCACACCCTCTTATGCTTCCCAAGTTACCCCAACCTACTCCTCATACCATTCTGACCAATCATCTCATTCTCCAGACACCCCCCGAATCTCCCCAGAGCTAGATAATTTTATTACCCTTCAACAACAACCCTACCACCTTAATACCCCAACCATAAACCAAATCTCCTCCACAATAAATTCATCCAACCCCCCTACCCCTACACCCTCTTCAAATTATACTGAATCATTAGCACCATCATCCACATCAACTGAATCTTCACTCAACACTAATAGAGCTTACCGCACTTTTAAAAGAAAGTTCCCCAACCATCCTTTCCCAGCAAAACCAGGAACAGCCCGTGAATACATCAACCACCCCAAGCATACTAACACAAAAGAATTTTTAGCCATCACCTTACCCTCATTCCCACAATACACCTTAAACACCCCCCACGACACTAACGAAACACGCAACTTTGTAGATGAATACGTTTTAATGCCCACTCTCTCTTGGACCTCATATTATCATTTTACTAATCCTCTTTGCTTACCTTTATCTAACACTCACATCGATATAGAGCGAAATACGGACATGCTATATCGACTCACTACACCACTAACCGCTAGACAATTTACTTACGTTGGATATAAAAAATCACTAAAAACACACACTGCACCTAGAGCTAACGAATATACACTCGAATACTATGATCACAACATCATCAGAGCTAACCAAGATCAATTCTTAGACGACGATCGCTTCGCTAATCCACAAATTACCGAGAAGTTTTTCATCAAGACACCATATATATTCACACTAAACATCTTCGACCGAAAGTTTGATCACATTATTTCAGAAGCACTAACAGACACACAAGCATACGAAAGTTTTAAAGAACGCTTCCAAATATTTTCACTAACCTTTCATTTCCTTGCACCACACGAAAGAGATTTACACTGCTCACACGATATTATGTTGCGCACTAAACAAACCCACACATATAGTTATTATCGCTTCATCCAAAATCACTTTGACCTACACACACCCTCTAGACAACCACACCATCGTTTTCAATTCATTAATTCCAAATACACTTCACCATTTTTCCTAAATTTCACATATTGTATTAAAGACACTAACCTCCATGGTATTCTTCGTAATTATGACCCCATAACCCAAATGTACATCTTCTGTCCCATCACCAAGACCTTCAACGCCGAAGAATCCCGACCCTTCCTTATCCCGCACGAGTTTGTACAACCTATAGAAATCCCAATTTTAGAATTCATCCACAACACTAAATTCAATCACAAATTATATAATCTAATCCAAAACACACCTTATGAGTTTGCAGTTGGCACTGAAGAACTAACCACTATTAAGGCACTTCAATTGCTTTGGCCACTGCTTCAGACTAAAAATATCATCCGCATCTTAGCTAAACTACTAACAACTTCAGAACTAATTCACGACATCTTCCCCCACGGTTTTTTCCCCGACGACTAACAGGTAAGTATGAATTAAATGAATATAACTAACTAATTGAAATATTAAAAAACTCACCATACTTTATCCATGTTTTCCTTAGATTTTTAGCCTTCATCCGACAATCACCTACAAAGACCACAAAAGACAAATAAAAATCGCAAATTTCATCAAACAGATTTCAAAAATTCTATTAATCTCTTACACTTATAAATTTATAAATTTAATACCTATGCAGTAAATTCATTTCTAAAATTTTCCCCACAAGCAGTAAATCTAATTATGATGAAAATTTGTAACTTAAAATTCCCCCATAACTAGCAGTAAATTTCCAAATTCTATGCAGTAAGTTAATAAAATGCAAATGCAGTACTAACCTTTTGATATTCTCATTTATTCGCACAGAAATTCTATCCACACTCGCACAGCTCGCCCACGAAGAATTGTTTAAAATAATGAATTTCAGTTTCAAGTTTTCACACTCAACAAATCTAACATATAATAACATGTTTCAAACTTTCCTTTAACCCGGTTGGAAAGGAATCATATACTAAACAAAACTAACCAACGCAGCTTACTAAATACCACAAATCATAAAATAACAGCATGACTAAGAAAAGGAAACCAACGGTACCCAAACCGGATTAACCCAGTTTAAAACTGGATAATTTATTCTTTTGAAGACTATTATAAAGTCTAAGAAAGAAATAATAAAACACAAAAAAGTCGAAAGACAAACCCATACCACGAACAATTTACTTTTGGAAAAAGGACATAACCAACAAGACATAAGAAAAACCACAACAAACCCAACATAAAACGTTGTCACATAACAGGACCCCTCACAAAAACCGCATGAAATCATACTCCCACTCCTGGCCTAACCCACCAGGAAGGACGTCCTGAGCATGCTCTATAGCCGGCCTAACCCACCGCGCTACATCCACGCTTTGTGACCACACCTCTATTTTTAATAAGAGCTACTCAAGTGTGAGTAACTCTTCAAAATAACCGAACTAAAACAAAAACCTTTTGTGAAAACAACTAACTAAAATCATAATTAAAAAATATTAAACTAATAAATGTTTTATAAAATGTAAATTACATTATGCAATACATAGATCAGAATACAACACCAAGGACGAACATCTAAAGACAAAACGACCCCACTACACTCGAGAGAGAATGACCAACCACAATCGATATGCCACTCACAATCACAACTCAAAGGATTTAGAGTACGACTTGACTTCGCAGAAAAGGACTTCATTGAACTAGACCAATGACCACCTCGATGTTCAAGTATACGTACAGATCCGAGTAACCAGGCATCCCCTCCACGCACAATCTCCACGCAGAACAGAAAAACCTGACATAGCAAACCATTCTGAAATCAGATTTGAGTTTGTTGCAAAGACTTAGTCGTTGTCACTAGAAGACACAACGTCTTATGTCTCTAACTCCAGCTTCCTGGAACTCCTTTAACAAAAAGGAAACAGAAGAAATATGATGTTCGCCAAACACCAACGTCCATCATCCATCCTTCGAATTGCAGAAGAACTATTCTAAAAAACTCTGTAAAACCCGGATGGGTGGAACCTGATCTAAACTACATTTTATGATTGGATAATTTAGATATTTTACCAATGTAAAGTATTTAATATTAACCAATCATGATCCATCTAACTAACAACCCACTTATTTGTAAGTGCTGAAGTTACTTGTAATTTCAGCACCAGAGAGATTTGAATTTAACTTAGAAATTAGTTGGACTCTCCCGAGCACTTCAGCAGCCGCAATAAACCAGTATACCCTAGATCTATTGAGCCTAGCAGAGACTAGTTAAACAACCTGAGACTAGATAGTATAAGAGTAAGATTAGGATCGGTATTAGACTAAGAAGTTGCACGAATCTATCCGGCCGAAAATAAGATAGCGTGACGAGCAGACGGTGTACCCTATCCGAAATTACTCTATGAGTTAACCAACTCGGTCTTAACTCACATGTATTGTTTTAGGAAAGAAACTTGATCAATGATCAAATCTTGAATTTTTCATTCATTCAGTTATTTAAGCAGCAATTTTTGACATTTTTTTACGTTTCAGCAGCTAATGTGCACTGGTAAAAATGAGAAACAATCGATTTCAAAGATATACTGTAACAAGACCTAAAAAAACCGGTTTGATTCGATCAAAAATCGATTTAGTTTGAAACAAAATATAATTTACAATTTAATGTTCTATCGTTTCTAAATCAATTCACAATACAAAAATATTTTAAAATTGTCTCAGTGTTTAGAAAAATCAGTTCTTCGAAAACTATATTATCCCATGGTTTAATACGGATTGATTGTATTTATTTTCCAGTTTTTGTATTTTCGATTTAAACATATTCTGTTTAGGCTTTCTCGAAACAAACTCACAACATATGCTTTTGAAGTGTTTTTTTTGTGTTGACTCTTGGTCTGAAAAAAAGAACAATGAGTATAAATAAAATATAAACTGTTCACAAAAAAAATTTTGATCTTAAGTGGGCTTTTTGGTTAGGTTTTTGTTTGCCCAACAAACTGCGTCTAGAAAACGGTCAAAAAATTGTAGTATGCTCATTTTTGCTTAATTTTACTATTTGTCAACGCGGGAACCCTTAAATCTCCAAAGTTTAAAAGGGGAATCCCTTAAACTCAGTAGTTTGCGGTAGTAACTCTCGTCGAGTAATTTTAGATCTCGGTAGCTCTGCTAGAAACTTTTCGTGAGAACAAAAATTATCTGAAGACTCGTAACAAAAGCAACAGTCGGGTTCATTTCATTTTTGTCGGCGCCGGAAACTGTTTCAGCAGCCAGTTTTGCTATTATTTTTAGCAACTATTAAGCAACTTTTTCATCTTATTTTTTAGCAATTTAGCCAAGTAGCAAAGTAGCTAATTTTATTATTGTACTGTTTTTTTACGTTTCGGTTTGAGGGACCGTTTATCTTGAAGAAAATGTGTTTTAACTAATGAACAACTTTTTACTTTTGCTTGATGTATAAAAATAGCTCATGATTGTCTTATGACATAATAATAACTAAATTTAGCAGCTAGCTAGAGATGTTCTTCATTTTTATTCGACTCGAACTGCTGTTTTTGGAACACAAAGAGCCGACTAGAAGCTTAGATCATTTTCTAACGCGATTCATAGAAACCTTCGCACTTTCCTCAAATCATACTTTCCATACATAGCAATGTTTGTCCAGTTCTATCTGTTCAAAAATCATTTTCTAACGCGATTCATAGAAACCGTCGCGCTTTCTTCAAATCATACTCTCCATACATAGCAATGTTTGTCCAGTTCTATCTGTTCAAAAATCTTGTTCTTTTGAACAATTTGTTAGAAATGAAGTATAAATCGAATCTTCAACTACAATTACTGTATCCACCCGATCAAGTTGTATGAAAAGCAAAACTCGATAAAAACCGAAAACCGTGTTTGGTGAATTTGAACGCGCGATGGCTGGAATTAGTTCATATGAGACGTCAATAACGAGAGAACCCAGCACCAGCCACATAAAACCGAATAAAGTTGGGCCCATAGATCAGAACAAGCAAAGCGGGGAAAACACTACAAGAGGAAACCGCAGACAAAAAAGACGAAGAAATCGAGGTAAAAATTTTAATGATCGATTTAATTTAATATGATAAAAACGGGTTTCAGTGATTTTATGATTTTAGTATGTGAAGTTTTCACACAAAAAACAAACCATGTGAGATTTTACGCTTCCTCAAAAACCGCAACAAAAATTCATGAATGGCTTTAGAATGCTTTATGCTTCAACTGAAGCTATTTTTTTCTCAAATCTAGTTCTAGAAATACGGGTCACATGAGATGTGATATACTAGAGCTACTTCATACGAGATACTGTTACATTTGTTTATTATGTTCAGGTATAGGCGGCTGTGGCGGCGAAGCAGCAGATTCGGGATGCTTCGGCTCTTGTGAATGCTGTGAAGATGGCAATGAGGACGTTGCAACGTGTGCTGAATGTTGCAGCGATAACTGGGCTTGTTGCGACTGTTGCAACTGTTGCGACTGTTGTGGCTGCTGTGATACACTGTGCTCCTGTTTAGATTGTCTGGATCCTGTCCTTCAAGCGATTCCATGTCTTGTAGACTGCTGTGATATAACTTGCACTGTTGCCGAGGCAGTGTATCAATGCCTGAATACAATTGGTCAATGTCTGTCTTGCTGCGGCGGTTAAGATATTAATCGATAAATGGAGCTTGAATTTTGTGACTCATAATAATTAAATTAAATTTCCTTCACGCTAAAATTGAAAAAACCAAGTTTTGTACAAATTAAATGTCTGTACGCATATACATAAACTGCTTTTACTTTCGCATTATTCAAGTGGCGTTTTAAACAAAATTGAGACAAATCATTTGCTTCTATAATTAGAATACGAAATTCATCCCTTTGAGTTTTGGAACCTGATCTAAACTATATTTTATGATTGGATAAATTAGATATTTTACCACTGTAAAGTATTTAATATTAACCAATCATGATCCATCTAACTAACAACCCACTTATTTGTAAGTGCTGAAATTACTTGTAATTTCAGCACCAGAGAGATTTGAATTTAACTTAGAAATTAGTTGTCTCTCCAAGAGAACTTCAGCAGCCGCAACAAACCAGTATACCCTAGATCTATTGAGCCTAGCAGAGACTAGTTAAACACCCTTAGACTAGAAAGTATAAGAGTAAGATTAGGATCGGTATTAGACTAAGAAGTTGCACGAATCTATCCGGCCGAAAATAAGATAGCGTGACGAGCAGACGGTGTACCCTATCCGAAATTACTCTATGAGTTAGCCACCTCGGTCCTAACTCATCTGGTGCGACCATAAGTCTCGAATAAGACCTTAATAGCTTAGAATTAACCAAAAATAGATTAGAATTTAGACAAAACATTTTCAAAATGTTATACGCTAATAATTTAATCGAAATGTCTCTACGACTCAATAGATCAGAGCCAATATTCCGAACGATAATAGAACTACCCGGAATTGGAAGAAGACCTCGAACAAGAGATGACATACGACAAAGTAGAAACTTACCAAATAATTTTATGATCGTACGGCAAAAGCCAACAAAAACTTTTATATTTAGAATCTTATTAGCAATGAATTTAGATTTTCATTTGCAAACATAAAAATTTGAAGTCAATCTTCATGATCATTTCAGGCGCTAAACAAAATTATTAATTTACAATAACGATTGATAAAAAGATCTCAGATCGTTTTCCTAATTTCTGCAGTCTTATATAAAACATGTTTGAAAAATATTTATTGAAAATGAAAATAAAAATTAGTAGCATGACAATAAATTGTTAGTAATCATGAAATCATCTGTTGTCCCAGCTTCATCACCTAAACATAACAGCAATCATAAGCTCACTAATATCATTAAACGACTAAATCTTTTTCTTAAATAAATTTAAACCAAATTAAACTTAAATTTACTTAATTGTAAAAATTAGATCATCAAGGCTTATCCTTGGATCTCAATAAAATTTTTATTTCATTAAATTTAAAACCTGATCATCAAGGCATATCCTTGGATCAAAAAGAACAATTTTGTTCTCCCCCACCCACTTAACAAGTGTCTAACGACCTCAAACGTCGATTCACTATCCAACCCTTCCAAAAGACCCAAGACTAATAGAAATTTTTAAATAAAACTAACCATTCAAATTAGGATAAACAGTGAAGATTCGGTTATTCATCCTTCACTTGAACCCTCCTCTTACCAGACCCAGGATAGATCTTAGACTTAGTAAGTTTAAAATAGTACCTAACGAACTACTTGCGTTCTAATTATACCTGAACCTTGTGGATCGATTTACTATTCTCCAACCCTTGAACACAATCACTACCCCTAAGTAAGATTAAGTAAGTTAACACCTTAGCCTAGACTAGCCACGAGAAAGTAAAAAATCATTCCTCGGAAACGATATACTTTTCTCTCCAACCCTAAATAAAAAGACCCAGGTTAAGCTAACCAAAAAATCGTAAGGACTAACAGTCTAAGAAAATAGAAAATACCTAACAACTTTTTGCATCCCTCATCCTAAACCTTATGTCATTCAAAAATCTAGGAAATAAACAAACAATCGTTTTACACAACTGTGAGATAGATAACCAAAAATACGATCTTGTAATCACACCTCATACACAAACAGTTGGATACATTAGAACAAAACGACTAAAAAAGAAAAATAATAAACAAACAAAGACAAATCACACGAAAAAGATTTTCAAAAAATAGAAACGCATTTTCAGAATCAGAAGCCAGCAATTTAGATCAACTCTACAAATTAAAAGAATCAATTGATAAAAATTGTCCCATTCACGATCAAATATATTTTTCCGATTCAGAAACAACTTCAAATTCATCAAAAAGAGGAAAAAGAAGAATAAAAAAGAAATACAAACACAAACCAGTACACTTGCATAATTGGAATCAACCAATTAGACACATCGATAGTTATATATTAACAGTCATTAAACGAAAAAATGAGCCACACTCAAATTGACGACAGTCCAGATGACGAAGAGGTTTACCCCTTCCTCATAGATGCACCCGATAATAGAGGGCAACATGATTTTTGCAAGAATTTACTCGTAAATTTGTTTGAAACCAGAATCAGTCTATGCAAACCAGAATTCCCAGATGTAAAAATCAAAAGACAAATTATTGAACATTATTTGAAAGATATATGTAACTTAACACAACAATATGGAATCTACACCATAGAATTCAGCACACCAAATACGAATCATCGTAAATATATAATTCAAACAGATGATCTTGAATTAGAATTTTCAGAAGTATTCTTAGAATATATTAAAAGCGTACAATATCACAATTCACAAAGATCAAACTCTATATTCACTAACGAAGTTTTTGCAATAATATATACCTATATTTCTATATTAGAAAAAACTGAATTTCAAAGTATCTCACCAACTGAAACATCCAAACATACAAAAGTACGAAATGAAATTGCATTATTTTCAACTTTTCTACATATAATTAAAGAAAATTTCACTTAAGATGATGTTTCACAACACACTAAACATGACTTACAAAACATTTTGGCATGGTTTATAATAGATTATTTCACACATAATTTCGACCTAATTTCACAAGCAAGAAAAAATTTCAGACCTCAAAATCAAAATGATGCTACTGCCATTACAGAACAATCAGACTACGTTTGGGACCCTGAATGGTCTCATCCTACATTTATAAATATCCCACAATCAATCTCAAGTCAAGCAATAAGTACAATATCTTACCACAGAGATTATGTAAAAGTAGTACCACTAACCATTGATGCAACACCATTAAACTACAATACATTTTAACCTGATACACGAAATAACAGTTTAAATTCGACCGTCATACACAATGAAAACCTTAATGGAACTAGAAATCTTACACAACAAGATATTCAAACACCATCACACTTCATAAATGAAGAAATTGTCCAAACAACAACTACACAACAAAGTATTTCACCAATACATCCAAATTTAACAACACCAAGAAATACAAATACTTCATTGGCACAAGTAACCTTACAATCAACCGTTAAACCTTCGGTTGCTCCAAAATACTCGCATATGGATTATCAAACATATAGACCCATGAAAGTACCATCAAACCACGAAGAACGTTCACAAGAAACACTTTTGCAGAACACAATTATAATTATGCACATTCGTCAAAAACAAACTATCCCCCACGAAAAACTAATAATAATCATGTATGTTCTCACTATTGGGATAACCCAATGACAACAACCAACTCAGTAAATTTTCGAACTAATTCACATCCTCCACAGGATCATAGTGAGAATTACCCATTCTTTCAACAAAATAATATAAAAGCAGGCACCTCATCATACGGGTTACTTATCATCTGATGATGATTATTTACAACCAGACATTTTTGCACCATATACCCAAGAATATCGCAAACAAGGATCGCGACGACCTCAAACATATAATAGAATTTTCTGCAAACCCAACAGATACACGAAATCAACAATCAATACATATGCCAAATCCAACTAATACACAATCTTTTCAACCAATTCAACCACAAAACACAATGACTATGCACTCGCATCAACCAACTCAAAAGCAAATTGAAATACCACTTCCATATTAACTTCAACAACACGAAATAACAAAAAATCTACTTTCAAATTTTTCGCAAATGCCAAATGCCGCAGAATCACTACAGATGACAATGAATCCATACCTCATGGGTGGATCATCAATAACATCAAATAAACCACTGATGGTATTTACAGGAACAGATCCTGAATATTCTGTAGAAGGCTATTTAAATGCAGTAACAGCAAATTTAATTTTAATTATAGGACCTGAACCAATTAATACGCCACTACATCAAAATTGGATACATAGACGCACAGCGTTGATACAAACAACCTTAGATGGCGCAGCTCAAAAATGGTTGTCAGTATTACCTACAGAAATAAAATCAGACTGGAAAAGATTTACACAAGAATTTTCAAAAACGTTTGATTCTGAAAGAAATAAACAACACCAAAGAGTTTTATGTAATGAAATTCGCAGATTACCAAATGAAACCATCAAACAATTAGCAGTACGTATCGAACCACTAGTTCGAAAAGCATATTCACTTAATACAAATGACTATAAAAACACAAAAATGACAGAAATTTTAATGATGACCTTAGCACCTCAATTAAGGAAAATAGCAATAAAAAAGAGAGCATCTCATCCTTCTTCAATTCAAGAGCCAGATTTAGATTTTCGAAAACTAGTAGACAAACTAGAGCAAGCGGAAATCACAATGAAACTTGAAGAAACAGAAAATCTAAAACTACAATATGTTAATCGAATTGAAACAAACACTACACATATATATAACATACAGGAATCAGATACAGACCTAGTTGAAAAAATCACTGAAATACTAAATATTTATGAAAAACACCCAAATTTTAAAGGCAAACCATCTCTCAAAAAATGGTGTAACTATTGCCGACGATACGGACATAGTATTTCCGAATGTAGACAAAAACAACAAGATAACCAAAACAAACCTCAAAAGCATAAAGAACCAAATAAATCTTTCTACCAATATATGAAAAAAGATCAAAATCTACCAAACAAAAATATATATAGTAACAACAGTTCAGAAAAACCACTTCCGAACAACACCAATTACACAAGGAATCAATCACCATATAACTCAAGTTATAGAAGAAGATCACCAGAACGAAAAAATACACAGAATTCTTCACAAAATAATTATAATCGATCAAATAGTCGAAATAACTATTCGAGATCAAATTCCAATGCAACACAATTTGTTTCCAGATCCAGTTACCAATCAAACCCGAGAAATAAACACTATTCAAATAATCAATCACGAAACTCATCATACAACAGAAATAGAAACTATTCACATAATCGGAATAGAAGTTGTTCGAACAATCGAAATCAGAATTACCCGAACAATCGATCAAGAAATAACTCATATAATAGATCAAATTATCACAGATCAAATGACAATTATCAAAACAGATCACGAAATAATTCACAAAATCGAAATTCAAGTTATAATAATCAATATAGAAATTATTCTCAGTCACCACATAGGAGTAATAACCATTATAATAATTCTAAACATCGATACAGAAGTAGTACACCAAAACATCAAAGACATATTAATCAATTACAGTCAAATGAAGAAACAACATCAGACCCCCCAGGTATTGATGACACAGGAAGTAACGAACTACAACTAAATCAAATAAACTGTGGATCATCAGATACATAAAGTGATACAGAAAACACCATCTCCGTAAATAAGATAACAGTCAAAAACGACTACGAACCTATCATATATGAACAACCTTTTACATCACATATATATGAAAATCAATTGGAACTCCTTCACAATTATTATATTGAACCCATCAATACTACACAAACTGCACAAGAAATAAACGAAACTAACACGGTAAATAAACCCGATGAAAAAGACAAAACAAAGTGTCTAAACACAAATCATATTTATCAAAATATACAAAAAGAACAACCCAGAGAAAAAATTTGGACAATACCATTTCTCTTAGAAAGTCCAAGAAACAAAGAATTTCAACCACCAGATCTTGAAATTGATTTTTTAATTGATTCAGGAGCAGAATCAAACATAATTAATATTCCCACATGGAATGAAATCAAAACATTACATCCAAAATTAACGCCTGTAGTAAATTAGCAACAGCACAAGGATCAACATTAGTAAATTATGGAAAAATTCAATTATTCCTCCTCCCCACAAGAACAATGGAGCAAAATAAAATTCTAAACAAACCATTTAAGCAAATATTTCATATCACTGATATTAAACACAATATCATTGGCATACCATTTATATCCAAATATATACCAACAATCAACATCTTGAGTAGTAAAATACTGATCAAAGATAAGTACACAAAAAAAAACATACAGCTCTAACATTTTTTCAAAGATTAAATAAACAACCACCATTCTTCTCAAAATTTTATCCAATTTATAACCAACAACGGAAACACCTGAAACCACTATCAGGAAATAAATATAACTTTTCAATAAAACAAGTTCACCAAAATGATAAAAGTCAAAATAAACAACAACTTTTTATGTCAGACTTTGAGTTTAAACCTATTCATAAGTTTTTCAAAATCACGATTTCATCTATAAAATATTTGAAAAATACGAATTCAGACATCATTTCGCTACACGTGTATAACAATACACCGTATCAAGTAACATTACCCTTAGGACTTTTAGGATATTGCGAAACAAACGCTACAAAATCACCCGTACATGAAATAGCATACCGCGTAAATAATATACTCCAATTATTAGATATTTGTCAATCTACAATTCTTAACGAAGAACTATCCATAAATAACATAATAAGCAATGAAAAGAGAAACACAAATTATTTCACAAAAACACCATATTTTAAACCAACATTCGACATAACAAATTACACAAAAGAACAACAACAATTTTTAACGATGTTTAACTTTGAACACTCACAAATTACACGAACCGAATTTGACAAACTAGCAAAACAACTGTTAAAATATTCAACAGTCTACGCAACATCAAAATTTGATGTTGGGAAAATCAGTTCATCACTACATCTCCCGTTAAAACCTGACGCAGTTTTCAAAAAACAAAGAGCTAGTAAAGTACCAATTCATTTACACGACAAAATAAATAGATTACTTGATATTTTAGAACAATACAAAATTATCTCACCAGTAAACAAAGAAGAACAACCAAAAGGTAGCACATTTATTAACCCAGTTATCATCCTAGCAAAAGGAGAATCATTAAAAATAGTTTTAGACGCTAGATACCTCAATTCACTAATAGACGAATCAAAATGCAATTGGCCTATTGAACTAATACAAGTTATTTTAACAAAAATAAACGGAAAATACTTTACAACCGCAGATATGAATAGTGCATACAATCAAATGCCACTAGATGAACAATCACGACGTTTAACACAATTTGTTATTGGAAATCAACAATATGAATTCAACCGCCTATTCTATGGAATATCCATAGGACCAGCAGCATTTTCAGCTTTTATGAGCAAAATTTTTAGACCACTAATACTTAAGAAAAACGCAATCACCTATTTAGACGATGTTTTTATGCAATCACAGACAAAAGAAGAAATGTTTACAGTTTTAGAACACTATCATAAAATATTTCAGAACAAAAATCTGAAGGCCGCCCCCAATAAATCACACTTCTTTTTAACACGAGTTAAGTTTTTAGGACCTAATATAGAAAGAAACACAATCACTCCTTTAAAATTACGCATTGATGCTGTTCAAAAACTTCAACCACCAACAAACAAAAAGAAAATCCAAGAATTCCTTGGAATGTTAAATTTCTTAAGCAAGTACGTTTATAAAATGCAATTATATTTAAGACCGTTCTATAATATCCTCAGACAACAAAATAATTTTGAATGGACCACTGAACATCAAACACGATTGGAAAAAATTAAAAAACTTCTAACTGAACAAATTTCAAACACAATTCCAGATCCAAATCAACCATTCTATGCAATGTGCGATGCTTCAAATTTTGGCATCGGCGCAGCATTACTACAATCACACAGTGGTACAAATAAAATGAACCTTATATCAGCAAACTCCCGATTATTCACTCAAGCAGCGCTACGACTCTCCACTCTAATTAGAGAATGTACAGCTATAACTCATACACTTACAGAATATGAATTTCTGATACTTGGATCAAAACATCCAACAGTTCTATTCACAGATCATAAACCAATCATTTTTCGCTTTACACAAAAGTCAAATCCCAATCACCGAGTTTATAGATTTCAATTAATTCTAATGAAATTTCCAAACTTACATATAGTTTGGACAGCAGGAAAGAATCTTGCATTACCAGATACATTAAGTCGAAATACACCACCTGAATTACTTACACGAAAAACTACAGTTGAAATACCCAAAAATATAAAATTTTCCCTTGCAAAAGACGAAACATCACCCCGACTAGAATGCAAATATGCAGTAAAAACTGACATTGAACAATCACAAATAAATAACCTACACATTTCCCACTTTACTTAGATTGCCAAAATAATCACTACGAAGTTGATCTACTTGGAACATCAACTTTCAAACCAGTTCCATACTCACAATGGATAAAAAATAACACCCAACAAAAACGAATAAAACACCACTCGCATAAAGAAGAACTTTTTCCGTTAATTGAAAAAGAAAATTTAACTGATAAAATAAATTTATCAGGACCACAAACAAATGATTCAAAATACACAATAAATCACGTTTTTGACCTCCATGACCCACTTGACACAATTCACTTATCTAAATTAGAAATTGAAAATATTTTTCTCCCTCCAACAGATAAAATTACAATTAATATCTTGAAACAATATCAAAATCTTGACCCAGTAATTAGACAACTAAAATCATGGCACAAATACAAAACTAAGCCCGTAAAGGCAGATACCACAATTTTAGGAAATAAAACACTCCTCCGATATATCCGAAAATTTAATAATACAACAATTAATGAAAACACAGACCTTCTAGAATATCAATTAAATGATTCTATAGTTCCCTGTCTCCCTTTAAGTATGGTTCTAATAGCTTTTAACATTTCACATACACAAAATATTAAAGGACACTCTGGATCAGAAAAAACATATTCAAATTTTATACAAAACTTTTATTTCCCAAATGCACCAATTTGGATAAAAGTACTATGCAATGACTGTATAGTATGTCAACTAAATAAACCTTATCCAAATCAAAAACAAGTAGCACAAAAACAAGATTTTAAAGGACAAAGTTTATATTTTAACCATCGTATTTCATTCGATACAAAAGGACCAATTTCACCATTCTCTGAAAAAAAACTCCTACATTATGGTAATTGTTGATGCATTTACACATTATGTAGCACTCAACCCAGTACCACATTGTAACGCTTATTATGCTTACACAACACTTTATGAACACTGGATAGCTAAATTTGGATTACCCGAAATCTTAGTTACAGACAACGGTACAGAATTCATAAATAATGAAATCATCACACTATGTCACTTATATAACATCAAACACAAACCGCGTACATCTCATGCATCTTGGACAAACGGTTTAGTCGAAGGTATGAACCGTTCACTACAAGAATATCTTAGATGTATCATAAATCGAAATGATACAAGATACACAGAATGGTCAGCAGATGAAAAATTATTTCCCTTAGCATATAATTCACAAATAAATTCACGCTTTACACCAGCCTCAGATTTAAAAATTGGAACATTTGTTTTAATACCTAATTTTAATACACAAAAAGGAATTTCTAAAAAATTAAACCCCTTCGCAAAGGACCATACCAAATAATTGCCAAACCCACTGACGTAACATATAAAATCACCGATTCGGACCAAAAAGAAATTGTTCAACATCGAAACAATCTATTGCCTTACTACCCAAAAGAATACGCACCACGCGAACTAACTCAATTATATTTTCACAGGTTTAAAAGTTATTCAAAATCACCCACATACGGAAAATGAAATAAATGAACAAAACGACATTCACCTTGAAAAACAAAATAAAAAACCAACTACAATCCAAAACAATAGAAAAAAGCTAGATCAAAAAATACCTCAAAAAGAAAGAAAAATGGAAAAATGATAGAAAAAATTATACCACAAGAACAAGTCGAGAAATCACAACATAGAGAGTCAGCACGACTTAGAAATCAACCACGTAAAAACTACCAAACATTCATCCCACGATCTAAAATATTAAAGAAAGTTGAATTTTAAAAACAGCTTTAATTTTAAAATTAATAATCTTTGCACCTCTGAAACATTTTGACCTTTCATGTTTCAAAATAACATGCTGACAAACACGCAGCGATTCTAGTTCAAAATTAGCCAATAGGATTCATTCAACCCGTCACCTTCTATAACTATAACACAAACCAATTAGACGAAAAATATTAAACTCCAGGCATATCTAAAACTAAAACTTTACATTCTCCAGGTCAAAAATAAGCAAAACACTCAAACTTGACAACTAAAACAAATACCACCATAGTATCATAACCCTCCCTTATCTAATAACGCAAAGATCAACAATATTTTCCCAACTCAGACCTCAAAAACCCCCCAACCAAAAATGATAAATTAGCCTAAAGTAAAAATACGACCATATTAATTTAGCATAAAGTACAAAAATCTCAAAAATACCCCAGATCACCTGACAAATAAAAATAAAGCAAAGAAGACACCATAAAATTCGCCCCCAACAACTTTTCACAAAATTCAACCCACTTGTCAAAAAATCAATAAATAATTCGACCACACTTGAAAGTTGCCCCAAACAACAAAATATATTCGACCAAGAAGCCATTTCTTAAATGCTCTTCACTCGATCGGTCAACACAATTTTCAACATTTTCATAAACTTTTTAACAATACTTAAACTCTTATTCATATTTCTCTTTGATACTTTTGAAGCTTTTATAATAATTTTAATCATTTTTTGCAATATTTTTTAAATGTTCTTCTCCCTATTTGAAATATATCTCCAACTTTCCCAAGTCATTGACCATATTCACAGGTACGAAAACCCAAAGTTTATTTAAATGATACGAACCATTTTTAGTAGAACAGATGTTTTTTTACTATTTGTAATTTTTATAA
Source organism: Symsagittifera roscoffensis (assembly GCF_963678635.1). Lineage (NCBI taxonomy): Eukaryota > Metazoa > Xenacoelomorpha > Acoela > Convolutidae > Symsagittifera > Symsagittifera roscoffensis. The sequence goes on along the minus strand of NC_087067.1, from coordinate 36,870,370 downwards.
CATTTTTATCATCCCTAATATTGACAATATGCAAATGTATAAAAAAGGCAATCATAACATTCGCCTTAGCAACAATCCTTTTAATTCTTTTCCTTGAATAATACTACAATAAACATAAACTTTTTCACTAAGAGAAATCAATCAGAAAACCCTCAAAAAATTGCTAACCAACAATCACACAGTCAGTCTTCACCGACATCATCCCAAGAAAACCCGACAATACCTACAACTACCCAAAACCCCCAAACATCTACACGAATTTCTTTCCAAGATAACCCATACACCTTTGAAGAACGACACGCTCGCTTATCTGAACCATTAAAACCAGTTCAGCGACAGGCACCTCTAAGTGAACCAACATATAACTTGCACCCAACACTACCACAAGAATTAAGTAGAATAAGAAATATTAGTCAAAACCAAAATACAGTTGAAATAAATAGACAAATTATACATCCACGACGAAATAGAAATTTTCAAACCCTCCGAGTTCATTTTGATATACCCCAATCCCCATCACCAAGTACTCCAGAAAACCATATTAGCATATTACCGGAAACCCCTACACTTCTTTCACAACGTAGCACCTCAAGTATACCCTCAGATTACTTAGGTTCAACACCAACATCTGAACAAATACGTGACAATCCCTTTAGCTCCCCAAACCAAACATCACGACTACCATATTGGACAACACAGTCATTCACACAAGGTGAACCAAATTTAATAAATGACCCAATAGATATTTTTACGGATACAACAACATCATCATCACTACCTGAAACATTATCACTACCGTCAACACCATCAATAAGCCAGATTTCACCGACGCCTTTCCCCCTGAATTTTCCAAATAACCTCGACGCTAGATATCGAGAACAATCATCAACAAATATCCCTTTAAGATTAGATTGGAACACGTTCACAGCACCCCCACCATTATTTGGACAACATCCGGAAAGTAACCGACTCCACAACTGGGCACTCCATAGACTACAGTATAGACAAGACATCCACGAAGACAATCGTGACCATAACATCCAAATACTCCAACAAAAAAGTCTACAATTAAAAATTGAAATCACGGTTAAACTTAACAACATTGCTCAACATCCTTACCCATTAAACCCACCCAATATAACAGCTCAATCGCTACCACCACCATTTATAACAGCTGAAGTAATATATAAATACGACAGATATACCAAAAAGACAATTGGTTACATCACAATTTATAACCCGTACTCAGCATTATCATACACATGTATATTCTAAAAATATTGATACTTCTCCAACTCTTTTTTCTAATAATCTCCGATCAGAACACAAATCCTTCTCCCCGCACAGGACCCCAGGACTTATTAGTAACACACTACGATTGTGAAGAAAATGAACAAAAAACACTACACAAATATGCAATAAATCAAGTATCACAATGCGAAACAGAACCACAAGCTATAGAAACTACAAATGTAATAGCGACACTGTATTCAAAAGCCCGAGCAACAACAGTCATAGGATATAAATTTACAGCAATATTTTCCGAAAAGAAGGTACATTGTTCACAAGTTATAAACGGAAATAAAAACCGACTTGACCACGAATCATTCTACCAAAGTAATATAGAACGACTTCTACATCTAAATCCCGATGATTGTAAGAACGAGCTACTCAGATTAAACATCACAAAAAATAAAAACAGCCACAGAAAAATAGTATATTTTCAAGTCTTTGCCGATTCTGTACATCAAGCAGAACTTGAAAGATATCAAGGACATATAAAACTAGATGAAAAATACTCATACAACGGCGCACACGGAAGATTAACTTATGACATACACGATAAGCACTGGATACCACACATTGTTATAAATAATCCATCAAACTGCAAAGCAGACACAAAAAATAAAGAATATCAAGAAATAATGTTTTTCGATTGGAAAATACAACTCGAAAAATACAACTCACACGAGATTTATCCGACAACACAATGATCTATCAAGGAATTAGACTACCTTGTAAAAACGATCAAGTTTATTGTGATCCTACAACACGGACACAAGCAACAATTGTTTGGGTTCCTGAAGATACATGCACAACATTTCAAGTAGCAAAAATACACGCTCGAATGATAAAATTTCACGAAAAACATTTTATACAATCAATTCCATATGAACAAGTCCATCCATCACGAAAACAAAGTACTGATTTTCGAAATCTCCATAATATAGAAAATAAATTAACACGTTTCCAAATATATCAAGAAACAGAAATCGCATGCAAATACAGAAACCCACTTCACAAAACACAATATTCTGAAATATTAGTTGAATACGAAAAAGGTTTCGACATGAACACTGGAAAAAAAAATTGACCCTTATGCCACAGGTCACCCTCTACACGAAGGAACATCATATATACCAGTTAACTTTCAAAAAAGTAATGGTCAACCTTGTGGACACCTAAAGCCACATGACACTAGAAGCACACGTTTACAAGAACTATCACTAATGAATAATTCTCATTTTGGTAATATCCACTATGATATCTACTTAGATATGAAGTTAGACTACAAGATTAGTCGAATTTTTCAAGAAATGTCACTCTCCGAATTAGAAACACTTCACCAACTATGCGAATTAGAAGTGACACAAATCCTACAATCACTTGCACTAGCAGTGTTAAAAATACCCTACGCAGGATATTTATTATCAAGAAATCGATCAAATTTTCTAGACTACGAAGGAAACATTTTATGGTTTTATACTTGTACCAAAAAAGTATCACCACTATATGTTCTTGAAGATAAACGATGCTATAAAAGAATCCCTATCTTTTATAAAAATAAAGTACATTTTGTTGACACACTTTCAAGACGAACATATTTTTGGGATACCGCAGTCCCATGTGGATCAGAAAATAGCCACAATGTAGTACAATTGAACCCTGATGAAGATAAATATTATCTTCTTAACCCATACCCCACGTTAATGCAACCACTCAAAAAATTTTCACCCGAAAGCATCAGAGCTATTGCTCGTAATCCAAATATTGATTTAAAATCAATTGGAATATATTCAAAATCAGATATCCAACACCACATTAGAACACAACAATTCCAAGAATTATTAACACAAATGGACACTATACAAAGACAATCAATTGACCAAAATTTACGCAAACTTGCCGAAACCGCAGGATTTGCAGATATTTATACACAAGATTATAGCGGATATTTTAAAGATATTAAAGACTATATATATCTAAACGATGAAAAATACAGACCACAAGATATTTCACCAAAAATATTTTTAGCTTTGTTCCACTAAAAAATGAAATTCTGGATTTTCTAGGATGGCCCTATTACATCTTAGAAAAATTAACTATCCTATACGCAATGTTTAACTTTATATGATTTTTTTTTCACTCTTAAAAGGAATCTATAACACATGCGCTATACACACACAAGTAAATAGACAAGCAAGTGTAGCACGCATACTATTTGCAGGATTTTTTGGAATTTTTTTATCATCAAATAACAAAATTCTTCTAGACGCACAAATAAAAGAATATAATACAAAAATAGCGACAAGACAGAACACATACGACGAAGAACATAATAACATAGAAGTAACACCTACAGCACCACAGTTGCCACCCCTACCACATAACCATCCATTATCCTTAGTCCCACGTAATTTCCGAAACCTAGCAATAACACATAACCCAAATTTTAGACCAAACATATCGCAAAGTCCCATACAACATATAATGACACATCATTCACAAGATGATAATACATATGAACAAATTATAGAACAACCCCATACCACCGCTTTTCAGTCTAAAAATAATCATTTTTTTAGCCCACGATGAGCCGACAACTTGGATAATTACACCGCTCAAATTCCCATCCAACCAACCTCAACACTCCAATCACAATAATCCCACTTTTTGCTTTCCCGCCACCCGATTTTCCAAGTATTAATATAACATCAAGCATGAATTCGGATACTAATTCAGATACTTCAGTTTTATACTCCATTTCACAACTTAATAACCCTAATATAGAAACCCCTGACGAATTTGCATACTCCGAACCATCTCCATCCAATAATTTTCAAACCAACTCCTCAGTTTTTTTTAAAACTCCCTTTTCAACCGATCCCACTAAATAATCCACTCCCATCCGTTTCTACTCTTTCTTATGCTTCACAAGTAACGCCAACCTATTCTCCATTTCATTCCGACCGATCATCTAATTCTCCAGATACTCCCCAAATCTCCCAGGAACTCGATAATTTTATCACCCTACAACAACAACTAATACACCCTAGCACCCTCACTATAAATCAAATTTCATCCACAATAGAACCCTCAAACCCACCTACTCCTACACCCTCCTCAGCTTACACTGCATCATTAGCACAATCATCCACATCCACCGAATCATCAAATAGCACTCACCGAGCTTATCGCACTTTTAAAAGAAAATTCCCGAACCATCCATTCCCGACCAAACCAGGAACAGTCTGCGAATATATTAATCATTCACACCACACCAACACGAAAGATTTTCTAGCAATCACCTTACCCTCATTCCCACAATATACTTTAAACACACCTAACGACACTAACGACACTCGTAGTTTTGTAGATGAACATGTTTTAATGCCTACACTTCATTGGACAGCATATTACCATTTTACTAATCCCCTTTGCCTGCCGCTATCTAATACTCATAAAGATATAGAAAAGAATAAAGATATGCTATATAGACTCACCGCAACACTAACATCTAGACAATTTACTTATATAGGATATAAAAATCACTAAAAATATTCACTGCACCCCGAGCTAACGAAATTACAATAGAATATTACGACCATAATATCATCCGAACTAAACAACACCAATTTTTAGATGACGACCGCTTCGCTAACCCACAACTAACAGAAAACTTCTTCATCAAAACATCATATGTATTCACACTTAATATTTTTGATAGAAAATATGATCACATCTTTTCTGAAGCACTAACTGATATGCAAGCTTACGAAAGTTTTAAAGAAAAATTTCAATTATTTTCACTAACTTTTCACTTCTTTGCCCCACATGAACGCGATTTGCACTGTTCACACGACGTTATGTTACGCACTAAACAGACTCAAACATATACATACTATCGCTTCACACAAAATCATTTTGATCTACATACTCCATCAAGACAACCACACCATCGTTTTCAGTTTTTTAACTCAAAGTACACTTCACCATTTTTTCCTAATTTCACCTATTGCATCAAAGATACTAACCTCCACGGCATCCTCCGCAATTATGACCCAGTAACACAAATGTATATTTTTTGTCCCATCACGAAGACCTTTAATGCCGAAGAATCCAGACCCTTCCTTATCCCACATGAATTTATCCAACCTATAGAAATCCCTATATTAGAATTTATTCACAATACTAAATATAATCACAAAATATATAACCTCATTCAAAACACACCTTATGAGTTTGCAGTAGGCACCGAAGAACTAAAAACCATTAAAGCACTTCAATTGCTTTGGCCACTGCTCCAAACTAAAAACATCATTCGCATACTAGCAAAATTACTAACAAATTCAGACATAATACGCGACATCTTTCCCCACGGCTTTTTCCCAGACAATTAACATGTAAGTATAATTTAAAAATATTCTTAACTAATAAATTTAAATGAATACTAACCATTCTTTACTCATGTTTCTTTTAGATTTTTAGTCTTCATACCACGATCATCTGCAAAAAACAGAAAAGAAAAATAAAAAATAAACTTGTTAAAATTATTCTAAATTTCCTTAATATTTTCCACAAAATAATCTGATGAAATTCATACAAATGCAGTATATTAATCTATAAATTATTCCCCTATAAAGCAGTAAATTTAATTATGATGAAAAATTATAACTTTAAATTTCCCCCAAAACTAGCAATAAAATTGAAATTTCATGTAATAAATTGATAAAATGAAAATGCAGTACTAACCTTTTGATATTTTCATTCACTCGCACAGGAATTCTATCCAAACTCGCACAGCTCGCCCACGAAGAATTGTTTAAATAATGAATTTCAGTTTCAAGTTTTCACACTCAACAACTCTAACACACGATAACAAGTTTCAAACTTTCCTTTAACCCGGTTGGAAAGGAATTATATACTAAACCAAACTAACCAATGCAGCTTACTAATTACCACAAATCATAAAATAACAGCATGACTAAGAAAAGAAAACCAACGGTACCCAAACCGGATTAACCCAGTTTAAAACTGGATAATTTATTCTTTTGAAGACTATTATAAAGTCTAAGAAAGAAATAATAAAACACAAAAAAGTCGAAAGACAAACCCACAACAAAAACAATTTGATTTTTGAAAAAAGGACGCAACCAAAGAAACATAAGAAAGACCAACATAAACCCAACATAAGACGTTATCACATAACAGGACCTCTCAAAGAAACCGCACGAAATCATACTCCCACTCCTGGCCTAACCCACCAGAGAGGACGTCCTGAGCATGCTCTATAGCCGGCCTAACCCACCGCGCTACATCCACGCTTTGTGACCACACTTCTATTTTTAATAAGAGGTACTCAAGGGTGAGTAACTCTTCAAAATAACCGAACTAAAACAAAATGCTTTTGTGAAAACAACTAACTAAATTCATAATTAAAAAACCGAACTAATAAAAATTTTATAAAACGTAAATCATACCTTGCAGTATATAGATCAACACACAACAACAAAGACGAACATCCAACGACAAAATGACACCACTACACTCGAACAAGAATGGTTAACCACAACCGATATGCCGTCCACAATCACAACTCAACGGATTTAGAGTACGACTTGACTTCGCAGAAAAGGACTTCATTGAACTAGACCAATGACCACCTCGATGTTCAAGTATACGTACAGATCCAAGTTACAAGGCATACCTTCCACGCACAATCTCCACGCCATTCCCAGACGAGGTTGAACACAAAACAAGTTCTCTACATAATACAGAAAAACCCGTCATAGCAAACCATTTTGAAATCAGATTGATTTCGTTGGGAAACACAGTCGTTGTCACAAGAAGACACAACGATTGATGCCCCTAACTCCAGCGTCCTGGAACTTCTCTAACAAGAGGAACCGGACAAAAATACGATGTTCGCCAAATACCAACGTTCATCATCCATCCTTTGAATTGCAGAAAGATAATTCTAAGAAAACTGTAAAACCCGGATGGGTGGAACCTGATCTAAACTATATTTTATGATTGGATAAATTAGATATTTTACCACTGTAAAGTATTTAATATTAACCAATCATGATCCATCTAACTAACAACCCACTTATTTGTAAGTGCTGAAATTACTTGTAATTTCAGCACCAGAGAGATTTGAATTTAACTTAAAAATTAGTTGTCCCTCCAAGAGAACTTCAGCAGCCGCAACAAACCAGTATACCCTAGATTTATTGAGCCTAGCAGAGACTAGTTAAACACCCTGAGACTAGAAAATTTAAGAGTAAGATTAGGATCGGTATTAGACTAAGAAGTTGCACGAATCTATGCGGCCGAAAATAAGATAGCGTGACGAGCAGACGGTGTACCCGATCCGAAATTACTCTATGAGTTAACCACCTCGGACATGCGGAACTAAGCGCCCTAGCAGGTAGATGTGATTTTGCAAATGCGGCCGAAAATGTTCTTGACATTTTCATTATGAATATGCGGGAGTCGGATTGCCAACGAGAATTATCACGATCAACTAAATTACCTGAAGAAGTCTACAGGATCGCATTGTCATACGAACGCGGGGAGCGCGCATACAAATCATATACGGGGAGACCAGCTTCTACAGCTCCGGCTATTTCAATAAAACAAGAACCGGTGAGTAACATAAGGAGGGGACAAGGAATTTTTCGAAGTCGCGGACGTGGGGGACGTGGAGGATACACCCAAGGACCAAGTAGTAGTGGAGGAAGCGGAAATAATCGTAGGTGTTACAATTGCGACGCACCAAATTTTACCCTGGATCATATTGCGAGCTGTTCTGCAAGAGGAGCAACATGTAACTCATGCCGAAAATTGGGTCACTTTGAACGAACATGTCGAGGAGTTAGAAGAGGTACTAACCATTGGAGGGGACGAGGACGAGTCGGACTGGTTAGGGAGGAAAATGAGCATCACCAAATTACACAAAACGTAACTGACTTGAACGAAGATCCAGTGTCGTGGGTCAATCAGCAGGGGTGCGGGAAAAACGAATCCATGACGTCGGGATCGGACGATTACATGGTAATGTCAATCCACAGGAAGAGGAATGAATCCGAACTAAAGCTCCCTGGGGCCCGCGTGCAGGTTGAAGTAGCAGGGAAGAAAATGTGGTTGTGGATCGATAGTGGATCCCCAGTGACCATTTTTAGCATTAACGACCTAAAAGCAACGTTAGGTAAGGCGAATATTCAACTAAAACCTTCAAAAGACGAATTCCTGGATTAAAACAACAATCGAATAAACATACTGGGGAAGGTAACAGTGATGATGTCATTAAACGGCTGGGCAGCACCAGCAAAAGTGTCGGTTATATCCGGGAATCATCAGTCCATCCTGGGGCGGGATCTTATGGGCACCCTGGGCCTCGAGTTAGTCCAACGGAAGAAAGTGATGGGAATCACAGGGGAAGGAATCAGCCAAGAGGAGGAGAAATATGACGAATTGCAAACATACTTCTGTAAGTTGTACCCAAATTTGTTTACTAGGATCGGGCAAATCCGGAATGCAAAAGTAAGAGCTGAATTTTTTGACAATTTGAGGCCCATACAACAAAAAGGACGCAGGGTGCCGATTAGTCTACAAGATAAGGTGGATAAAGAAATTCATCGGCTAATAAATGAAGGGCATATCGTAAAATTACAAGAATGCTCAGATAAGTATTTCGTCTCTCCCATCTTAATTACAGTAAAAAAAGATGGAAGTATAAAAATAGCACTGGAATCAAGAGAGTTAAACAAGCAGGTACATAAAAATAAGTACCAAATGCCAAATATTGACGAATTAATAGACGGAGTAAGCCAGATTATTGCGGAGAAAAAAGCGGGGAATGTATATTTTACAACGTTGGATTTCACATATGCGTACGGACAAGTCGCTTTAGAACAAAAAACGAGCGAACAATGCAATTTCTCACTTGTTGGTGGGAAATCCACAGGAACTTATCGTTCTAAAAACGGATTTTACGGGTTGACGTCAATGCCGGCGGAATTCCAAAAAGTAATTGACAATTTGCTTAAAAAGTTCCCTCAAGCTAACGCGTTCATTGATGACATCTTAATTTCTTCGAAAGGAACTAAGATCGAACACATCGCGTTGGTCGAGAAGATATTGAAAAAGCTGGATATTTCTAATGTTGCTTTAAAGTTACAAAAATGCGAATTTGCGAAAACAGAGTGCGAATGGCTCGGATTTCGAATTGGGGAAATTGGTATTACACCCTTAGTAAGAAAAACACAAGCAATTGAAGACCTGAAAACCCCTAAATCGCGAAAGCAGTTGAAATCACTGATGGGTTCACTACACAGTTTACACAAGTTTTTACCCAAACTCGCAGAATTAAGTGCACCGCTAAGGCCCTTACTAAGTCAAAACAACGATTTTGTTTGGACTAACGTTTGCGAAAATGCATTCCAACATTTAAAATCGCGAGTGAAAAATATTGTCGAGTTACGACATTTCGACATTCACCGGGAGACTAGAATTATTTGTGACGCTAGTCACGATGGTTTGGGGGCCGTGTTAGAACAGTATGGGGCATCAGGGTGGCATCCCATTTCGAATGCATCGCGTTATCTTAACCCGGCTGAGAAAAAATACTCCACGAACGAATTAGAATTACTTGCGGTAGTGTGGGCTACGGAACATTTTCGAAATTACATATATGGCCGTTATTTCACAGTTATTTCGGACCATAAGGCCCTGCTAACGTTATTAAATTCATCTCCGAAAGGAAATAAAACGTTTTTCAGCCGACTAACGCGTTGGTACGATCGGTTAGTGCCGTACGATTTTAAAGTTGAACACAGACAGGGGTCTAAAATGGGAATGGCAGATTATTTGTCCCGGTTTCCATCTGCAGCGGCACCCGAGACCAGTCGTTACGATGAAAGCTTTATAGTAGCGAAAATAAAAATGATAAATGAAGCTCTAAATCCTAAGGCTCAAATGAAGCCTAGGGGTCGAAATGTGAAATATCTACAGCCATTACCGGCGGTAGAGGGCGATCAGTCATACCTTGACATAACGACACTTGTAGCATCCAATGAGAATACAAGAACAATTGAATATGCAAATACTCACAGTGAAATTAAACGCTCACTAGAGGGCGTGTTTGCATGCAACCGACGGTTGACCAATCAGATTCAAGAGATTTGCATACCGGCGAAAATATGCAAATATCAAAGAAGAAAATTCAGACATCGTTCTCGCTACGCAATTTCAATTCGAAAAATACAAGATATGAATAACATGAATAGTAAAAACTCAATAAATTCACCTGAAAAACACGATCAAATTACCTCTGCTATTGTAAATACATCAACAAATTCTGGAGACGTTAACCTTAACCTTGTACTTAATCGTTTAAATCAACCCCCCAGTCTCAGTTCTGTCAGTGCGGACTCGGATATTGAGTTAATACCGCCCGAAATTATTGATAGAAAACAAGTAAATTCGAAGAAATCCAACACTATTATCTCATTCCCTCATCAGTTCCCAGGGTTATCCTACCCATTAGTACAGAGCGATAAATGGGTGTACTCCATAATACCGTCGGACAGTAAAGTTGTCAGAAAATTGGAACATCCGGAAATTTTGAGTCTAAAGTTAGTCGAGGCTAATCTGGAGAAGGACCCCATCATGAAGACCATACGTGACGCGATCAGAGACAGAAACCCAAGAGCCCGAGAAATCATCACTAAACTAGGACCATATTACGCCCAACACTATAATGACTTCGCAGTACGGGAAAACTGTTTGTGGATGGACGGCCGTTTGGCTATACCTAAGGACATGTCTTCAGCAGTCCTCAACAGCCTACACTTTCAGCACCATGGACGAGATAAGATGTTCGCGGCCGCAAAGGATGTGTGGATCCCTTTGATGCACCGAAATATTGCCGCAACGGCAAAGTACTGCAAAAGCTGCCTAGAAGCAGGTAAAAATCTCAAACCGGATATCCCGAAACGTGATATTGGGGTAACTTATGTACCTAAAGAACCAAACGATTTGGTCCAATTAGATTTCTGGGGCCCAGTCAATTATGTAAGGGGTAGAAAGAAATATGTATTGGTGGCAGTAGATACTTTTTCGCACTGGTCGTCAGCATATATATGCTCAAGTAACAAATCTAAAAATGTCTTAAAGTTCCTAAGGAAGTACATAAATACTCATGGACACCCAAGGAAGTTGCATATGGATCAGGCAACGGGGTTTTTCTCGAATGACATTCAAAGTTTCTGTAACTATGAAGGCATTGAACTAATCAAATCTCCAGTTAAGGATCATCGCGCAACGGGAATGGTCGAAAGAACAATTGGATCGATAAAAAAATTACGTGCTCACTTATCTCCAGGAAAATAAAAATTACAAATTTGGGGAAATGATATCTCGAGCACTCAGCGCTTTACGTTTTGTGCCACATTCTAAGACTAAACTAACACCCTTTGAAGCATATCATGGAAGAGAAGCAAATACGGCGTTTCGAAATTTAACAAAAACACCATCATTGAAAAATCTAAATTGGAATAATGTTGTTAATCCGAAGCTATCTTGTTTAGACAAGGCAAGTAATCTCCCTGAGGTGGAGCTGACCCTGGATTGGGAATAGAGAAGCGACCTAGTATACGCACCTGAGCAACGAAAAACCCCAAGGATTTTGGATGATGATGAGATAACTGACAGGGATCCCAAGGCCACTGAGATGGCAGATAAAGTTTCAAAGCAACCAGGAGGGCTAAAACGGCCCAAGGCTAGCTCAACAACAGTCTACCAAAAAACGGGGAAAACAGACCCCAAGGATCCAAGGAGGTATAAACGTTTACCATTGAAAATCGATAAATTAACTGATCATACTGTGAAAATGGAAAAAGGGGCGTTATTAAGACGAAGTGGTGTTTCTTTTAGAACAGCGGCTGAGGAAAGCCAAATCAAGGATTTGTACGACGCGTGCACCCCGGGTCCCAGCAAGTACCGCAAAAACACACCGGGTCCAAGTGAAACCGGAAAGAGCACCCCGGGTCCAAGTGAGCCCGCAAAAAGCATCCCGGGTCCAAGTACACCCACGAAATTCAAACGAAAAGCGGAAAAGGAAAAATTCGCAATGGGACAGGCGAAAAAGGCAGCAAAACCGAGAATTGTAGAATATAGCGAGGACGAGAGTGAGGAGAATGACATGAGCGATTGGACAGTCGAGGAGGACGAGGCGGAAAAGACTGCGGTGAGTAAGGACGTAATTGAACCGTCGGATACAGTGGTCACGCGAACGCCAAAGACCGTCGAAGGAAGTCGGAAGAAAAACGCAGAGGGGACAAGAAAATCAACGCGCAGCGACGTGGTGTTGATAAGATGGGGGTGTCATGATCCATCGCATACAAAACAAGTAACATAACGCAGATCGAAAGGAAAAAACCTAAATGAGAGGTTTGGCAAGTTTGCCTGAAAACTCAAGTTAAACTGTTTGCCGAAAAACTCAAGTAAAACTGACAATGATATGTAACATGAATTTGCAAGGATAAAAATACAAGTTGATAAGTTTTATACAAGTTAAAATTTATTTGTGCTTGCCCGAATGAGATAGGGACCAGTTTTAAGTTTATGTAAATGCCATCAATTGTTTTCTTTCTGTCTAGAGACTTGCTCCTTTGACCTTGTGATCTCTAACGTCTGTTCTGATCTGAAATAAAACAGTGCAGTAAGATTTCGATTTGATGCCTAACAGTTGAGCTAAACATACAACTTATTTACAATCTTTTGATATTCCAAACATACGACTTCAACACTTCAGCGAAAGAGAAAGTTTGATTGACTATTCTATCAGGAAGATCGTAAACATAAACTAAGAAAAAGTAGTGGCCCCAATAGTGAGCCTTATTGAACTCCACTTGTTTCACATAAACATCCAAACTGGTATCCATCTATATCCACAAGTTGTTTTCTGTTACTCAAGTAGCTTCGAATAACATTCAGAGTCTTCCCAGTGATACCAAGTTTTTGGAGTTTCATAATCAGGACAACATGATTTATACTGTCGAAAACTTTAGTAAAAACGATTTTTTTTGGACTAACGTTTGCGAAAATGCATTCCAACATTTAAAATCGCGAGTGAAAAATATTGTCGAGTTACGACATTTCGACATTCACCGGGAGACTAGAATTATTTGTGACGCTAGTCACGATGATTTGGGGGCCGTGTTAGAACAGTATGGGGCATCAGGGTGGCATCCCATTTCGAATGCATCGCGTTATCTTAACCCGGCTGAGAAAAAATACTCCACGAACGAATTAGAATTACTTGCGGTAGTGTGGGCTACGGAACATTTTCGAAATACATGTATGGCCGTTATTTCACAGTTATTTCGGACCATAAGGCCCTGCTAACGTTATTAAATTCATCTCCGAAAGGAAATAAAACGTTTTTCAGCCGACTAACGCGTTGGTACGATCGGTTAGTGCCGTACGATTTTAAAGTTGAACACAGACAGGGGTCTAAAATGGGAATGGCAGATTATTTGTCCCGGTTTCCATCTGCAGCGGCACCCGAGACCAGTCGTTACGATGAAAGCTTTATAGTAGCGAAAATAAAAATGATAAATGAAGCTCTAAATCCTAAGGCTCAAATGAAGCCTAGGGGTCGAAATGTGAAATATCTACAGCCATTACCGGCGGTAGAGGGCGATCATTCATACCTTGACATAACGACACTTGTAGCATCCAATGAGAATACAAGAACAATTGAATATGCAAATACTCACAGTGAAATTAAACGCTCACTAGAGGGCGTGTTTGCATGCAACCGACGGTTGACCAATCAGATTCAAGAGATTTGCATACCGGCGGAAATATGCAAATATCAAAGAAGAAAATTCAGACATCGTTCTCGCTACGCAATTTCAATTCGAAAAATACAAGATATGAATAACATGAATAGTAAAAACTCAATAAATTCACCTGAAAAACACGATCAAATTACCTCTGCTATTGTAAATACATCAACAAATTCTGGAGACGTTAACCTTAACTTTGTACTTAATCGTTTAAATCAACCCCCCAGTCTCAGTTCTGTCAGTTCGGACTCGGATATTGAGTTAATACAGCCCGAAATTATTGATAGAAAACAAGTAAATTCGAAGAAATCCAACACTATTATCTCATTCCCTCATTAGTTCCCAGGGTTATCCTACCCATTAGTACAGAGCGATAAATGGGTGTACTCCATAATACCGTCGGACAGTAAAGTTGTCAGAAAATTGGAACATCCGGAAATTTTGAGTCTAAAGTTAGTCGAGGCTAATCTGGAGAAGGACCCCATCATGAAGACCATACGTGACGCGATCAGAGACAGAAACCCAAGAGCCCGAGAAATCATCACTAAACTAGGACCATATTACGCCCAACACTATAATGACTTCGCAGTACGGGAAAACTGTTTGTGGATGGACGGCCGTTTGGCTATACCTAAGGACATGTCTTCAGCAGTCCTCAACCGCCTACACTTTCAGCACCATGGACGAGATAAGATGTTCGCGGCCGCAAAGGATGTGTGGATCCCTTTGATGCACCGAAATATTGCCGCAACGGCAAAGTACTGCAAAAGCTGCGTAGAAGCAGGTAAAAATCTCAAACCGGATATCCCGAAACGTGATATTGGGGTAACTTATGTACCTAAAGAACCAAACGATTTGGTCCAATTAGATTTCTGGGGCCCAGTCAATTATGTAAGGGGTAGAAAGAAATATGTACTCGTGGCAGTAGATACTTTTTCGCACTGGCCGTCAGCATATATATACTCAAGTAACAAATCTAAAAATGGCTTAAAGTTCCTAAGGAAGTACATAAATACTCATGGACACCCAAGGAAGTTGCATATGGATCAGGCAACGGGGTTTTTCTCGAATGACATTCAAAGTTTCTGTAACTATGAAGGCATTGAACTAATCAAATCTCCAGTTAAGGATCATCGCGCAACGGGAATGGTCGAAAGAACAATTGGATCGATAAAAAAATTACGTGCTCACTTATCTCCAGGAAAATAAAAATTACAAATTTGGGGAAATGATATCTCGAGCACTCAGCGCTTTACGTTTTGTGCCACATTCTAAGACTAAACTAACACCCTTTGAAGCATATCATGGAAGAGAAGCAAATACGGCGTTTCGAAATTTAACAAAAACACCATCATTGAAAAATCTAAATTGGAATAATGTTGTTAATCCGAAGCTATCTTGTTTAGACAAGGCAAGTAATCTCCCTGAGGTGGAGCTGACCCTGGATTGGGAAAAGAGAAGCGACCTAGTATACGCACCTGAGCAACGAAAAACCCCAAGGATTTTGGATGATGATGAGATAACTGACAGGGATCCCAAGGCCACTGAGATGGCAGATAAGGTTTCAAAGCAACCAGGAGGGCTAAAACGGCCCAAGGCTAGCTCAACAACAGTCTACCAAAAAACGGGGAAAACAGACCCTAAGGATCCAAGGAGGTATAAACGTTTACCATTGAAAATCGATAAATTAACTGATCATACTGTGAAAATGGAAAAAGGGGCGTTATTAAGACGAAGTGGTGTTTCTTTTAGAACAGCGGCTGAGGAAAGCCAAATCAAGGATTTGTACGACGCGTGCACCCCGGGTCCCAGCAAGTACCGCAAAATTACACCGGGTCCAAGTGAAACCGGAAAGAGCACCCCGGGTCCAAGTGAGCCCGCAAAAAGCATCCCGGGTCCAAGTGTACCCACGAAATTCAAACGAAAAGCGGAAAAGGAAAAATTCGCAATGGGACAGGCGAAAAAGGCAGCAAAACCGAGAATTGTAGAATATAGCGAGGACGAGAGTGAGGAGAATGACATGAGCGATTGGACAGTCGAGGAGGACGAGGCGGAAAAGACTGCGGCGAATAAGGACGTAATTGAACCGTCGGATACAGTGGTCACGCGAACGCCAAAGACCGTCGAAGGAAGTCGGAAGAAAAACGCAGAGGGGACAAGAAAATCAACGCGGCAGCGACGTGGTGTTGATAAGATGGGGGTGTCATGATCCATCGCATACAAAACAAGTAACATAACGCAGATCGAAAAGAAAAAACCTAAATGAGAGGTTTGGCAAGTTTGCCTGAAAACTCAAGTTAAACTGTTTGCCGAAAAACTCAAGTAAAACTGACAATGATATGTAACATGAGTTTGCAAGGATAAAAATACAAGTTGATAAGTTTTATACAAGTTAAAATTTATTTGTGGTTGCCCGAATGAGATAGGGACCAGTTTTAAGTTTATGTAAATGCCATCAATTGTTTTCTTTCTGTCTAGAGACCTGCTCCTTTGACCTTGTGATCTCTAACGTCTGTTCTGATCTGAAATAAAACAGTGCAGTAAGATTTCGATTTGATGCCTAACAGTTGAACTAAACATACAACTTATTTACAATCTTTTGATATTCCAAACATATGACTTCAACACTTCAGCGAAAGAGAAAGTTTGATTGACTATTCTATCAGGAAGATCGTAAACATAAACTAAGAAAAAGTAGTGGCCCCAATAGTGAGCCTTATTGAACTCCACTTGTTTCACATAAACATCCAAACTGGTATCCATCTATATCCACAAGTTGTTTTCTGTTACTCAAGTAGCTTCGAATAACATTCAGAGTCTTCCCAGTGATACCAAGTTTTTGGAGTTTCATAATCAGGACAACATGATTTATACTGTCGAAAGCTTTAGTAAAAACGAGATAGACAGCTTGATTAGTCAAAATAGAATTAACCCCCGTGTATACAGCGTCCAAATATACCAAAATTTGTGTTAATGTTGAGTGATATCGCCGGAAGCCATGTTTTGATGCATCTAGATGGGACACTATCACTGGGTGTACAGCATAAAAAACGCACGTCTAAAAATTTGCGAGACTAATTTAAATTAACCGGACAAAACGAGCTAAACTTGAAATTAAAAACGCGTTTTTCTCAAATTGGGTTGAGTTTAGGTGAAAACTTAGGAAGACAAAACTTGCTTAAAATTTTAGCAGAATTAATATGATGTAATTCGTTTTTCAAAATTCGGGCCCAAAATTTTACCCCAAAAATGGGTCATTTTGGCTTTTCTTAGTTAATCAAAAATTACGCCAAAAACACCCAGTTGATCTCAGACATAATTATACCAAAGTGAGCCCCTTACGTAGCCTAACAAACGTTAAGAAGGGTATATTAATGCATCAGGCCTTTCGACTTGCTTTCGTCCAATCATCCAAGGATACTCAGAAATGTTTCCTCTGAAATGTCAAAAAAATTTCTGAAGCAGGTCCTTTTTGAATGCGCAGTCTCGATTTATGGTAAACACCGATTGAAAATATGCATTGAACAAGTTTGGCTGTGATGACTTCGTTGAAGCTGATTTGTTACCCCAGTGAACTGATTCCGGAATGTCGCTGCCTTTCCTCAATGACTTGAAGTACTTGAACAGTGGGCGCGAACTGCGACTATTGGCGAGGTTACTTTCATAAACTGGCTTGGTGTTCTTCGCAGGCTTATCTGAATGCTATTTGTTCGCTTGCAAGCTTTACTCGGGTTACTTATTGTTCCGACTTTCGATACGAAAGTAACGGAATATTTGTGCTCGGGGTGGGTTTTTTTTTGTTCAGACAAATTTCGACTTTTTAACTAGCCATTTTTGACGGAATTTTTTTATATCATTCGAAAGGTATTGTTGTCCTGAGCTCAAATTTGAAAAGATATTTCACCTGTGATCATTTTTCGTAAAGTTACGGGGGTTTAAAGATTGCCATTTTGGCCAATTAGGGACAATTAATGTGCGATATATTTCGCGCTATTAACGCGTAAGCGGAGAGTTAATCTGTCTTAGAAATCGTTCCAAATTGGTTAAAAGAAGCTTATTTGCAATAATTGGTTAGTTACAAGGAGTAAAATTTATCCTTTTGTACTTTAAATGGCGTGTGGGGGGATGATTTTCATAAAAAATTTCAAATTTTAGAAAAAAAAATTTTTCATTTTGTTTTATTTCATTGAATTTTTAAATATTATTACTGCTCCATAAACCTTAAAAGGCAGTCGGAACATTCAGGGCATCGCCCTGATACGAGCAGTCTTGTGTCTCTTTGTGTTTCAGTTCGCGTGCAATTGCTTCAAGTTTTTTTCAATTTGCATTAAGTTTCACTGGAAATCCACGGTTTGAGTTTTGTTCTATGACTGTTTTGAGGTGTAACTCTCATTTAGAGTTTCGGTGAAAGCCATGAAATCCATTCGTACGAAAATTTGTTCGGATTTGACCAGCAGATTTCCCTGAAACGCTGCTCTATCAAGGCTATCTGTATACCATCATAGTCAGCTTTACAGTAGGTAAGTACTCTATCAAGTTTCCGGCCAGATGGTTATGATCCCTCAATTACCATAGAAACTGCTTAGTGATCTGACATGCGTCTATTTGCTGATGAGGTATAAGTTCGATCGAACTGATAGTCGTTTTCAATTGTCAATACAAAGTTGATATTGACTAGCCTAAGGTCGAAAGTGATCGCATTAGTAGTCAAGAAGTCCACATTCTGCGTAAGTCGAGTGAGTCAACAATCATTTTTTCGTAGCTGTCTTGCGGGCATGAAGTTCTCCAGTTGATATTATTCAGGTTTCAATCTCCCACTAGATTCAGATTTCGTTTCGGCTCGGCTGCGATAGCTTCAAAGAAGATATCCCACTCTGATTCAGTCCACTTGTATGAGCTTCCCATTGTTGGGTTATAAGCACAGAAAATCCAATAGAGCAGATACGTGTCGATCCGACAAGCTACGGTGTCGTCAAGATCACCAGTAGTCACAGAGTAGTGTTACAACTGGCGTTTAACTCCATTTACAACTCCTCCATGTTTGCTGGAAGATGTAGTTGATCTCTCTTAGCGTTATAGATGATAGTTTTGATGTAGGAGTTCTTCATTAGAGAAACTATCGGTCCACCAAGTTTCAGTCACAGTGAATAATATCAGGGTTGCTAAGTGCAATTGCTTTGCTAAAAGCAGGTCTTCTTCCAAGTTTTATAAGGCTACGAGCATTGATGGTTATAATTTTCAAGTCAGTTGAATATGATTCTTGAGCGTCGACGTTAAAAGCTTCAATCACCTTTATCTCGATATCGTCGTACAGCAGCTTCGATGATTTTTTTTCAGTTTGTGTCTAACAGCGCCTTCATCGAGGACTTGTCTCCGTAATTTCAGTAGTTTGTTTTCAATCGCCATCTCATTGTCATCCAATACATACAATTCCTTGTATGCTTTCAGACTCTTGGCCCTTGAGAGCTCAAGTTGTGCTGAGAATATCGTTCACAGTGTAGCTAAGATTATTCGGTTCCCCGATCTATGTCCCGTGGTTTTCCCAAGTCACCGGATTTGCGTAATTGTAGAGTCGACTTTTAGAAACTTCAATATCTCCCACAATTTGGGTGTGGTCATGATCAGTTTGGTGCTCGGCTACATTGGCGTTTTCCATTTCTTTGATACCAGGTACACGTGTTTGCTGCCTTCGGTCAAACTCATACGTTCTCTTTTTATTCAGAATTGTAGCATGTTCGGTGGCCCTTTGCTCTTTTTCGCCTTTTTTCCGCAAGTTCTTTTTTTGCTGCTTCAACAGGCTTGAGCACTTCTTCTATCTCATGAGTTTCAGAAGTCACAGTTTTGATCCACTCGACATTTAATGAAATTTCATCATCTTTTTTTTAATGGGATATTTGAAGCTCTTCATAATTTTCATCTGATATTTGGCTTCTCGGAGAACGCAGGCAAACGAATTCTTGTCCAGATTTTTGATGAGTTTATTGTATCAGGTGATAGAAGAAGTTTATCAACAATTCGATAGTAATTCTTCGGTGTTTGCTCGCGCATGGCGGTGATCTGATTCAAAAGTTTTATGGTTGGAGAATTTGGAGCGAATTGTTCAAAAATTATACAATTCGACTAAACAGCAGAATCTTCTGCGTAACTGCATTGCATTGCATTGAAGTTGTTTATGCGATTCTGAAACTAGTTAATAAGTTTAAGTTTGGGGTCATCAAGAAAAAAAAACGAATTTTACTGAAGTGAAGTTCCAGTATTTTTTGTGAAAATTTGTTAAAGGTCGGTAATCGAGGTCACATTCGCTCCGACATTACACAGTGACGGAGCGTAGAAAAAGTACCTATTGACGACTGGCAGGCCTCATGTAACCTAATTCTACTCATTTTTAACCGTCTACACCTAGCCAATTAGTTTTCTGGTCTGTTTAGGGTTAAGTAAAAAGTTATCATTTTTAGGCCATCAGTCAAGCGACTTTTGATCAGCTTTCGTTTACATGCGAAGATAACCACTTGGCTGGGTCTCGGATCCCCGGACTACATGATTATTATTAAAAACACGGCTGGAAAACCAAAACTTACTACGTTTTTAGAGCCAATTATTGAAGATGGATTGACTCTGTCCTCTTTTCTAACTACTCATGCTCTAAAATACTAAACAGTATTGGAGTTAAATAAATCATTCAGCGCATTACAGTAGCTAAAAATATGTGTTAAGAGTCTCTCACAGTCTTTGGGCACCGGGTCTCGTTACTTCTCCACCTCGTTACTTCACCACCTCGTTACTTCTCCGATTTCCTTGCACGGGAGGGTAACGGATCTGCTCCGGATGCCCCACTGGAACTTCCTTCCGTATGATATCTATCAGATAAGCGTTTTATCGTTTCTTGTTACCACGATAAGAGGCTTCGTATTTCTCGTGTTTTTATTTAACTGATTTTCGTCTTGTTAACTCGGTCTCTTTTTCTTGTAATTTTCAAGGCAAAAAAATTTAAATTGTAGAAATTTTTGACCCTTCTTTTGATTGCTAATTTGATGCTAATGCCTTTATTGTCCTTTTTTAAGTGGGTCGGCATGTTCGACTGTGCCAATCCAGGGAAATGGCGCTAATCAGAGAGGGTACCACTTTGTTTGCGATTGTTTTATCCTGCTTGTGGGGTATAATTGTTGCCATAGTAAACCGCTAGAGCATGTCAACCTGCCGTGTTTCCAGTGTTAATATTTCAGATCCAAGGATACAATCTTGTTGAAACTGGAGGCGCTTAGAAGTGCAACAGTTCTTTTTAGTCGTCGTTTTTTCTGTAACTTGCAGCTGTCCTAATCTCATATTTTTTCGAGCGCTGACTTTACTGTTGGTGTGATTTTGTTGGCATTTTCGATTAGCTTAGCTAGTTTTGGATAGATGCCTGCCCCAAAAAAATGATGTAGATGTCAAATCCGTTTTTCTGTAAATTCTTTAGTGGAAGGAGAAGACAGACGTCATTATCTTGCGGTAATCCAGTTAATGAGCGCTGATAATCGACTGTCAAACTAAACTGTCCTGACAGTTCTCTGTTCATAGTGACTTCGGTATCAAAAAACGTTGCTCGCTGTCTTCCAATATCCAGCACGGCCCCCAGAAGTTAATGACTTTCCCAATAACAGCGATAAAATTACTTCAGTTGTAATAGCCATATTTCTTCCTGCGAATACACTTGGAAATCAAACATATCTAGACGCACGTCTTTCACCATCACCGAATTTTAAAAATCTATTTGATTGCGATACGATAACTTGATTTCATTTTTCTGTTGATCAGCAATCAGTTGCTACAGCCAGTTAACTTCGGTTACCATAGTAGGACACGCGCAGTCCATCAAGCATTTAAAATGTGCTGATTGTGTTCCTGCTGACAAACAAAGCTCGCTCAAAATGTTCGTTTGGAAGCATATGTCGTCGAATTTAAACTAACAACGAGTGTGTTTGTTTGCATGAATAGTCCCAGTTGTTTATGGACGTCTGATGTTGCTCCATCCGCAAGTAGAAGTTCTCCGCACTTTTCTTTTGGTCGTAAAAACATCGGCTAAGTGATAAACACACGGGTAATTGTTGTGATAAACTTATAAAATAGATTTGTTGTGTTTGATGTTTGTGCCTGTTTGTGGAGCACCCTCTGAGGGATTTCAGAGACAGGTCTGTCAAGTGCCTTTCTGTGGGGAGGGGGGAAACTGGAACTGGTTTGAAGAGTCTGGTGGTGCACCGCTGGACTTATTGAGCTCGGGTGAGATTGTTCCTTGTTTTTGATTTTTTGCTGTTCGATTTTAAAATTTAAATTAATTTAATTGTCTTTTATATTTTCTTATTTGCTGATTTTAAAAATTCCCGCTTATCCTGGATGGATTAGTTCAGTCCCTTAAAGTCCAGTCAAAACCTAAAGTCCAGTCAAAGTCTCTATGCTGCGTCAAGATGAGGAAAAACAACAAAGAGTGTACAAGCAAAGGTTGCTTAAAACCTTCAGGACTGATAAATTGGATTGGATATGATTGTTGCTCTAGTTTTCTGTGTTGCAAAGGTTGCTTAAAACCTTCAGGACTGATAAATTGGATTGGATATGATTGTTGCTCTAGTTTTCTGTGTTGCTCTAGGAAAGTCTGTCGGACAAAATAAATCTTGTTTTTTTTTGGAGCAACCGAAAAGAAGTGGACGCAAACAGAACACAAGCATGAGTTCTTTGATAAATAAAAAAAACCAAGCAAATGACGTGTCACTTCCAAAACCCCATCCCCAAGTTTCAAGTCCGCCTCTGAGTGGCCTCGAGCAGAGAATAAAGCTAATAAGTGATGAGTTCGATGAAAGAAATTTAAAGGAAGGGAGAAGGCTTGCTGCTTCGGATGACAAAACTAATCCTTTTTCAACTGATAACTATCCAAAATTGCTGTCTAAGCATCCTCAGCGAGCCAATTTTGCAGCTCCAAATCCAGAAATTTTAGATAGTTTTTTCGTAACCGAGTTTGACCTATACAAAGCAATGATGTCCTTTACGAACGGATCAGCAGCAAGTCCTGATAAAATAGTTCCTCGAACTTTTAAAGTTCTTGTTAGTAAGTCAGATGGCAGTGCAGGACTTTATTTTCTAAAATCACTTACTAAGCTGATAAACCTCATTGGAGATGGCAAAATACCCGAAACCCTAGGTTCTTTCTTTTTTGGCGCAAAGCTTATCGCCCTCATAAAGATAGACGGAGGGTTGAGATCGATTGCCATAGGCAACACGCTGAGACGTATTGCATCTAAATGCGCTGGAAGCAAGGTCCTCTTCGAGGGACATTTTTTTTTGGAAAAATACAGGCAGAATCTGGTACCAAACGAGCAGCAGAAATAGCTGCACACTCGTTTCGAAACCTAAATGAACGCGACGACAACCCAAAATGCACTGTTTTTTTAAACAAATTTTAAGAATGCCTTTAACTCTCTAAATAGAGAAACAATGCTGAATCTGTTTTTTTCTATTTGGCCCGAACTGTATAGTTACACCCATTGCGCAAAGGGTAACCTGGTTACCTTTTTTATGGAAGCTCTGTCATGAGGTAAGAAGACGGAATTCAGTAAGGTGATCATGAAGCTCACCCTTTTTTGGGGAAACAATTCAGACACTAGTCAAACAGTTGGAGTCGAAAATTAACATTTGGATTTTAAATGATGAAAATAGTATTATTAGGTAGTTACTATATAAGGTAGTATTCCAGGACCTTAAAAACTTTCTGAAATCGGAAAAATTTATGGTCTGAGTTTGAAGACTGAGAAGTGCGAACTTCGTTTTTTTATGGGACCGACTACAAGATAAAGGGTTTTGAATGCATTACGTGATGAAGGGGCTCCTGGCTGTAACCTCGGTTACTATGATTTTTTTGACTTTCTCATTATCCTCTTGAAAAAAATTATATGATTTTTCTTGGTTAAACTTGCAAGAAATTTTTTTTGGCACTTTGCTATCTCTGCAAAACAGATTTTCGCGTTCCTTATAATTTTTCTGACTGCCTTCACCATTCGGAGAGACAGAATTATGTCAGGCAGTTCACAACTGGAAGTTTTGCATTTGTGGTAGAGATTTTGTAATTCCTGGATACTCTCTCCACTTTTGCGTTTTCAAACTTCCAATGCCACATATTCGTCATAGGAGACCCCCATGTCATCTCCGTCGTAAATTTCTGCAAAAAACTCAACAATTAGCTTTTTGCCGTCTTTGGCACCTGTTAAATTCTCCAATTTTTGTTTCTTTTTTCTCCTTTATATTGGAAGAATACACAACCATTTCTGCCTGCAATTCAGGTTTGACAAAATTCTGTCTAGACCAACGCTCCAAATCACGTCGATGTTTGGCGAAGGTCTTGAATTCACTGATGATTGCTGGTGGTTCCAAAAACGAAGAAATTGTTGTGATATTTCTTCGTGGGCCCAAAAAAGTAGATCATTAGAATTATGCTATACCATTGACAGAATAAACAAAACTAAAGCTTGTAGAACATTAATTGTTGATCGCATTATAAAACCACACAACATCCTAAGTGACACAATATAAAATAAAGGCTAGGGAAGTAACATAAATCTGACAGTGTCCATTATTTGGGCGACTCTTTTGCTGTAATCACGACCTGTAACAAGTTCAATCAACCAAGTCAAATCAAAAGTGCCGATTTCAAAT
Source organism: Symsagittifera roscoffensis (assembly GCF_963678635.1). NCBI lineage: Eukaryota > Metazoa > Xenacoelomorpha > Acoela > Convolutidae > Symsagittifera > Symsagittifera roscoffensis. The sequence goes on along the minus strand of NC_087067.1, from coordinate 36,845,555 downwards.
TGACTTCATGGACTTGCCATTATCAAACTATTTATTTAGTCTACCAGCATTTGTTAGAATTACTTTCTGTATCATTTTGTAAATCATCCCATGAATAAAGCTCTTATGAGACACATCTTCTCAACTCTCTCAGCATAACTTAAAGGGTTATTGCCCAGACAATTCCTGACGCGACCAACACCAAGACGATCTGCCAGCCTAACCAGCCGGATCGAGAGGCGCAGGAGTATCGAGCTACAGCCTAAATAGCACGAAACGGATCGAGTACAAGACGAAAGAAGAAGTGTTCAGAGCTGCAGAGCGAACTAGACGAACGAAGAAGTGAGCAGTACGAGATCAGCAGTGAGTGTCAAGCAGACGACATCCTTGTAGCAGGAAGTTGCAGTTCTACAAGCAGACGAGGCGACGACTTGGATTGACGTGGCACACCGGACGCAGAGCAGGCGTTCGGGCAACCAGGCAAACGGTTGATGAAACGAGACGGATCAAGTTGGAGAAACGATCAAAGTTGACTAAGTTCGAAATTCGATCATAGCGTTCGACGTTAATTTTGTAACGCGACCTTGACAAGCGAGCACGACGATGTCGCGTGCAAAACACGAAAAGCTGATGTTTTCTGGAAAGGAGGAGGACTTCATGACATTCATGGAGAAGTTTGAGGCAAGAATGTACACGCGCAAACTGGACAGGGCGTTACGAGACAAGATCAAGACACCGGCGAACAAACCAGAGTAGCTGGCTGAGGAAATGCAGGCGCGGGAGGATGCAAAGGCGGCTCGAGACGACATGCGGTATCAAGTGTGGTGCGACTGGGTGCAGTTTCTGGTCCGGCGGTCAATCTCATTCGTCCGATCACACAAACCGAACAGTATTGCAGCGTAGAAGGCTCTGGTACAACAGTACCGGAGTTCAGAGAGGCCTCAGATACCAACGACGACGACGCAGTTGATGGGAATCAAGATGAAGTCGAACGAGCGGTGACAGACTACCTGATCCGAGCAGAGGAAATGCAGATGGATCTCCTTGAAATGGACAAACACATGTCCGACGCGATGCTCAAGGCGATCGTACTGAAGGGTCTGCCGAGGGAGTACGACAACATTGTGACGCTGTTTAACCATGGCGAGGAGAAAGAATACCAGGCGGTGAAGCTGGATCTGGTAAACTTTGCGAACAACAGGAGTGGTGGTGGGGAGAACAGCGCGTTGATGAGCGGTGGTGGGAACAAACCGAAGTGTTCGAACTGCAAGCGATCCGGTCACACCAATGCGGACTGCAGACAAGCAAAGAAGCCTTCGATCAAGTGCTACAATTGCACGAAGCAGGGACACATGGCGAAGGAGTGTCGATCGACGACGCAGAAGCCGAAGTGTGGACACTGCAACAAGATGGGTCACACCGATGACAAGTATTGGCAGAAGCATGGCGGAGGACCGAGCGGTGGTTCGACGCAGAGAAACTTCGCAACCAGCTTCAACCAGGATCCATTCGGGTTCAATTTTATGGCGGCAGACAACCGGGATCGAGACGAGACGATGCGGGATTCTGGACTAAAGTCGCGGGGCAACGAGCAGATGCGATCATATGACATGATCGTCGATTCCGGATGTACTGGATACATGCTGAAGGACTGCCAGTTGTTTTCGGTTCTGGACACAACTCGAGGTGGTGTGTTGGGCAACGCGAACAGCAGCCGGTCGAGGATCGATGGCCATGGAACAGCGGAGTTTTGAGTGGACGATAGTACCGGGCGAGCGCGACACTTGTAGCTGAAGGATGCATATTACGTACCCAGCTACAGACACAACCTGATGTCAGTCAGCAAGCTGAACACCAACGGAGAAGTCGCAACATTCAACACAGACGAGGCGTGGATCGAGGCGCTGGAGAGCATCTTATTCATACTTAAGGGTTCCAACACACCATCAACTGATGTGGCTTACAAAACAGTGACCATTGAGCGATGGCATCAACGGTTGGGTCACAACAACACGAAGGATGTGGGGAATCTGGAACAACTGGTAGACGGGATGGTGATCCACGAAGGTCCTTCAACCAGCGATGTGTGTGCACCATGTGCTACCCAGAAAGCGAAGCGAAGCGAGCTACAGTGAAGAAGAGTTGGGGTACAAGGGCTGAAGACAAGTTGATGGTCGCTCACGCAGTTACACTGGAACCACTCATTGTCAAGTCGACTGATGGATACCAATATGCGAAGGGGTTCAATGACAGTTACAGCCGGTATGCAGAGGTCTACTTCATGCAGTCAAAGGATGCGACGTTGGCGAAATTCCAGTAGTTCATGGCGGATGTGGTCAAAACAGCGACAATAGGCACTGACGATGCACTGGAATACAACTCAATGACATTTAACAAGTACTGCCGGGAGCAAGCGATTCGACACGAGGTCTCCACGTCATACATGCCGGAGGACAACGAAAAGATTGAGCGTGTTTGTGGCACGGTGGTGGGCATGACAAAGTGCATGAAGGATCAAGCAAAGATTCCGCCGATGTTTTGGACCTTCGCGCTACGAGCAGCATTCCACCTGAAGAACCGGATTCTTCACTCCACTCACGGTTCAACACCAATTGAGATGATGATCGGCAGTAGACCGAATCTGGCAGGACTTAGGGTGTTTGGCTGCAGGGACCACGTTACCGGAAGAAGCTTTTCTGGGGAATGCGACAAACGCAAAAGCAAACGTGCCGAAGAATCGAGGAGGAATGCGGCTGGTACAGAACCGCAGCATCACGTTTGACGAAGGTGATGCTGCGGTTCTCAACGACAACTTTAACAATGAAGCCCATCTCTGCATGGCAGCGGTGGTTTCATCGACGAGTGTACCAAACAGCATTCAAGAGGCGCTGGATGATCCAAACTGGAAAGCAGCGATGAAGGCAGAGTTCGTTTCTCTGGTCGAGAACAAAGTTTTGGAACTTGTTCCAAAACCAGCGAACCGGAAGATCATCGGCGGCAAGTGGCATTTTGTTGTCAAATACATTGCAGATGGAAAGATCCTCAAGTACAAGGCGCGGTACGTGGCGAAGGGGTTCACTCAAGTCTTCGGAGCGGACTACAACGAGACCTACTCCCCAACCGTGCGACTTACATCTCTGCGATGTTTATGGGCAATCGCAGCGCAGCAGAAGGGTTTGGTGTACCAGATGGACAGCAAAACGGCGTACATGAATGCACCCAGCTACAGACACAACCTGATGTCAGTCAGCAAGCTGAACACCAACGGAGAAGTCGCAACATTCAACACAGACGAGGATTTGCTACCATACGACATCGTGTGTGTTCACAAAGATGCTTAACAACAAGTGGTGTTATGTGAGCGTATGGGTTGACGACATTATATACTTCAGTCAGGACGCAACCTTCAAGACGACGTTCGAGAAGCAGATGGTAGCAAAGTTCATAATCGCAGAAAAATTGCAGCTGACGTGGTTTCTTGGCATGTGAGTCAAGTGCACCGTGGCAAGGATTGTTCTGGATCAACGACAGTACGTGACCAAGTTGCTGGACAATTGCTGGATGCTGGAGTGCAATTCAGTGGCTACACCACTAGCGGAGAAAGTTGTGCTGACGAAGGCCGACTGTCACGATGACAGCAGCGACGAACAATCTGAGATGAAGCAACATGACTACCGTGGACTTGTTGGGAGTTTGAACTACCTGGCGACGACAACACGACCGGACATTGCGTATGCAGCACATGCGCTGAGTTCGTACCTTGCCAACCCTGGTATGGTTCACTGGACTGCGGCGAAGCACGTCCTACGATACCTCAAGCGGACCACCGACTACACGCGGGTGTACTAATACATACGACAGCGGGGGAATCCAATTGGAGGCATGGGCTGACTCCGATTATGCGGGACGAATCGACACCAGGAAGAGTACGAGTGGATTTTGCGTCCAGGTCAATTCCAGCGGTGCAGTTTCATTGTCATCCAAACTGCAACAGACGGTGGCAACTTCAACAGCGGAGGCTGAGACAAATGCAATCTCGGAGTGTGGGAAGGAGACAATTCACTCCAGAGGACTTCTGGCGTTTCTTGGCTACAACCAACCGAGTGCAACAACTATATAATTGGACAATCAAGCGGCAATTGCAATCTCTGGCAATGCAAGTTTCTGCAAGTCAAGGACGAAGCATTTTGCGGTGAAGGTGGCTTTCATGGAAGATGTGCAGACAAGAAACGAGTGTATGATAAAGTGTGTTTCGAACGAGTCCAAGTCTTCCGACATCTCGTCTAAAAGCCTGGGGAAGACAAAGACCGAGTCATTTGTGGGGGATCTCTTTGGGAAAAACTCATCATTCAATTCGAAACGGCAAGCGGGGTATCAAGTTGAATCAACCAAGTCGAATCAAAAGTGCCGATTTCAAATTGACTTCATGGACCTGCCAATATTAAACTAATTAATTAGTCTACCAGCATTTGTTAGAATTACTTTCTGTATCATTTTGTAAATCATCCCACGAATAAAGCTCTTATGAGACACATCTTCTTCTCAACTCTCTCAGCATAACTTAAAAATCTGTAGCATTGGAATTTTCATAGCATCCGTTCTCTGCTTTTATGAATAGTGTTTGTGATGAATTAAGCGTCCGTGCTTCAGGGGTCCGTGACTTTGCCGAAGTTTTGCTGAATTAAAGCTTATTTTTACTTTTTGTTGCACATGTTGGAGCTGCTTCTTCTGTTCTTGCTAATTTTTGTTTGCGAAGCGAAGCTTCGCCTCTGTGTTTTTACTCTGATCTTTCTATTTTTATCATCCAAATCGATAACCGATATTTTAAGTGCCGATATTTTTTTCATCGACTGACGGCAGCGACTTTGTTGGCTTAGTTGCCACACCTCGGATTATGCTTGCGCTTTTACTAACTTCCATTGTACTTGCATGCGCAAGTGTTGTTCATAGTAGTTTCAGGTGGACTTGAAACGTTTTAAATTTTTTAAAATCAATTTTCTCCGGCTCAAGTGTAGTCTGCTCAAAGATTGTCTGATTAGGTACCATATATATATTTTTTAAACTTTTTTTTGTAGAAGTAATCAGAAGGTCAAAATTATCATAGTAACCGAGGTTACAGTCAGTAGTCCCTTCATCACGTATTTCAGTCAAAATCCTTGGAATTTTCTAGAAATGGAAGTGATAATGATAAAAGAAGATGACAAGTGTCTAAGTCCTTTTCAATTAAAATCGATACGGGTTACCTTTTTTCAATAAAAACACGCAACTCGACACGAGAAAATAAAATATACAAGTGTTACAAATAAAAAATTTCGTCGAAAGTTATTTTGTCATTTATTGTTCTGAGTACGTAAGCGGCGTTCGCAATCTGTATTGCCAGGAAGATTCTCTGTTTTAAAAAGCTGCCTGCTCTGGGTTCCTCATTGCGTATGCTTAGGTTCTTACAAAGCTTGCTCAAAAAAAATTTCTGTGCTGGGGCCGGCCGCGCCGTGAATATCAAAAGCTAGCGGTTGAAAAAGATATCTATCATATACAAGATTTTTATACTTGTCAATTTTTCGCTCTTCCGCTTCAGCGGCAGCCGTACCAGGGTTACAAATAGACCCGGCATTAATCCTACAAGGAGCTAAGGAGTCTACTACAGTTACATCCCACAATAGCTGCTTACCAACAGCCCATGGAACGAGCGTCAAACCGTCTGGTCGCTTCTGATCGGTCATCTAGAGGTGTCGTGGTTCTAAAACAGACGGAATGTGAGTAGATGAAAAGCTCTGCTTTATAAGGGTATTCAGGTTTGAATGCCTAGAGAATCTCCCTGCACTTTTGAGGCAAGAAAGACCATGCCAACCATCCTCGGTAACGTCTTTTCCGCACACGTATTTATGCCGTTCGCATATTTTTGAGCCTAAGCGAAGTCCTATCGCAATTCTGAGTTGTTGGTTCGACAGTTTTAACCTTAAATTTTTGCACGGGATGACGTTCAACCATTGGGAGCCAAATCTATTTTGGAACGCTTTGAGTCTTTTTACGTCCGTTGGTTCGAGTCGTAAAATCAAGTCTGCAATTTCGCTGTCAAAAATTGGCTCTGTCCAATTTTTTCGGATTTCATTTTCCGGAGCCATATCAATTTTTCCAAGTTCAAACCACCATTTAAGCGCATCATCATAGGTTCCATCCACATGCTCCAAACCAATAATTTCGCTCAAGGCATCTTTTGCTCCTACTGCTGAGGCTAAGAAAGCGGGTAAAGCGAGTAGACGAGCGGAAGAAACGCCCCAGCCACCTTTGGCTGCCGGGAGAACTGCTTGTAAAAACTGGTTATCATCCATTTTCAGGTTAGTGACCTTGCATAACGAATTTCTTAGTAATTTATCATAGCGTTCCAAAAAATCATTTTGCAAAAAACAAGGGCTCGTACGCAAAAAATATGGGAGTTTTGGCATGCTTAAGCTATTTTTCAGGAGGTAAGACCATAATGGGCGTCTAGTTTGTCAATGACATCCGAGATTTTTTCAAGCTCTTTAATTTTTTCGTCGAGCAATTCTTTTCGGCAAAGTTCGCCGATTGGAGATCCTAAAATGAGGAGTTCCTCTTTTGTTTTTATTTTTATTTTGGGGCATATTTTTCGAAATTGTGTTAAAATTGAATTAAACTGTGTGCTAGTAGTCGGTCCCAAAAAACAAAGTTCGCACTTCCCAGTGTTCATGCTCAGGCCGTAAATTTGTTCCGATTTCAGAATGTTTTTAAGGTCCCGGAGTACTACCTTATAGTCGTCGGCTAAATTTCCATCATCTAAATACCAGATGTTAATTTTCGACTCCAACTGTTTGACTAGTGTATGAATTGTTTCCGCAAAAAGGGGTGGGGCTTCAGGACCACCTTGCTGAGTTCCTTCTTCTGACATTATGACAGAGCTTCCGTAAAAAAGGTAACTAGGTTTACCATACGCGCAATGGGTGTAATTATACAACTCGGGGCGTTTTGAATAAACATGATTCAGCATTGTTTCTCTGTTTAGAGAGTTAAAAGCATTCCTAAAATCTAGTTTTAAAAGAACAGTGCAATTTGGATTGTCGTCGCGTTCAATTAGGTTTCGAAACGAGTGAGCAGCTATTTCTGCTCCTCGTTTGGTACCGCATCCTACCTGTACGTTTCCGAAAAAACTTGTCGCTCGGAGAGGGCCTTGCTTCCAGCGCATTTAGACGCGATATGTCTCAGCGTGTTGCCTATGGCAATCGGTCTCAACCCTCCGTCTATCTTTATGAGGGCGATAAGCTTTGCGCCAAAAAAGAAAGGTCTTAGTGGTTCGGGTATGTTGCCATCTCCAATGAGGTTTATCAGCTTAGTAAGCGATTTCAGAAAATTAAGTCCTGCACTACCATTCGACTTATTAACAAGATCTTTAAAAATTTGAGGAACTATTTATCAGAACCTGCTGCTGATCCGTTCTTAAGGAACATTATTGCTTTGTATAATTCGAAATCGGTTACGAAAAAACTATCCAATTTTTCTGGATTTGGAGCTGCAAAGTTGGCTCGCTTAGGGTGCTTAGACAACAATTTTTGATAGTTATCAGTCGAAAAAGGAGCAATTTTGTCATCCGAAGCAGCAAGCCTTATTCCTCATTTTACAATTCCTTTATCGAGCTTACTAATTATTAACTTTATTCTCTGCTCGAGGTCACTCAGAGGCGGGTTTGAAACTTGGGGATGGGGTTTTGGAAGTGACACGTCATTTGCTCGAATTTTTTTTATTTATCAAAGAGCTCATGCTTGTGGTCTGTTTGCGTCCACTTCTTTTCGGTTGCTCCAAAAAAAACAAGAACGATGTTAAAAAAAATTAGCCATTTTGTAACATCTTCTACATTGTAGACGATGTCATTTATTTTGTCCCTCAGACTTTCCGCCAAGGGAACACGCGAGTCTTTTGGTACTCTCTTGAGTACTCGGACATTTGAGATGGCTGTATTAACATAATTGTCTAGCACTAAATCATTGCATATTGTTGCTTTATTAACATATTTTACATCAACGCATAAAGGACACTGAAACCATTGGGTTTTCTTAGAGTCGCTAAGAGAAATATTTACACAACTGATATGATACCAACAAGAACAAGAATCACATCTAATCCAATTTATCAGTCCTGAAGGTTTTAAGCAATCTTTGCTTGTACACTCTTTGTTGTTTTTCCTCATCTTGACGCAGCATGAAGGTAAAAAAATGATTTTGTTTGGTTTAACATTCGCCCGGAAGATACATATCGACGGAAAATAAAACTAAGTCCTAAGACGACTGGCTAACGTCTAAACAGAGCTTTATATGCTTTTCACCGTCTCTACCAAGCCAGTGTTTTGGTGGTCTTTTCTAACATCGGGTCGACAAAAACGTTACTGCTTTCGGCGTCGGTCAAAACACTCAAATTAACTTAATTACATGCAGAAATAGTGAGCTCATGGCTGGGTCTCAGTATCCCCAGACCACGAGGTCACTCCTAAAAACAGGGCTACTACTATTTAATATATTACTATTGTTTTTGTTCAGTAGATAAAAATCATCATCTCCATCGAAGATGGTTCAACCCTTTCCCCCAACTCCTAGCTTCTCATCCTTATCAAAATGAATCCAGTTGGTAATTAAATTCAATTCAGGACATGACAAGAAGCTAAAAGTCTATATAAAAGAATAAAAGTCTCAGTTCCGACACCCTTCCGGATTCTTGAATCCACTGAATCAAGCTCGTTAATCTTGATTTCTTCTTAATCCGGAAGGCTGTCCTCCACCCTTCACCGTTATCTGCAACGGCCTTGCAACTATTGTAGCGACACAATAGTTGCAACTCGGAGTGCTCTGCTATTCCTGCAATCTGCTGTTGTTTTTTATCACGATTCTCGTAGTTATCGTCCGCGCAACTAATGTTGTTGTGTTTTTCTTCGACCTTTTTGCCAAAATGGCCGTTTCTGACGTTTCTCAGAAATGTTACGTAATCACTTCGAAAATTTAAAAATTAGCAATTCCCGAATCCTTCAACCTTCACGTTTTGTCCCATCGTTCAAATAACGTCGTTAATCCTTTAAAATCACTAATTCGGAAGGCTCGCTGCTAAAATTTCGAATTCCGCAGAGATTGCATTTTTCACATTCTGGTCGAATGTCACATACTCCCCGGACAGTCCGGTCAATGTCCTCATTGAATCACGCAATGTTCGTAAAATAGATACAGTGTCATCGAACAGAATTTACAAAATGCACGAAATTCCAATTATCCACGTCACATCGACTCACAGCAGAATATAAATGGCATCATACTACATCACTATAGCCTTCAAATTCTTCATTAATCTGCACATTGAGGATATGACTTAAGATAAAACATATTTTCTGACTTCTAATATCAATGTCCCGATAAAAACTTTTTCTCTTAGATTTAAAAGGTGTTGACTTTCAGGACAGTCCTGCCAACCAACAAGTTAAAATTATCCTCCTATGCTTCTTCCCTTTGGAAATCTTGCTTGTTATTGTCCTGAATATTAAAACTAAGAAACTCTGTGGTTAGCAAGAACAATGAAACAATCTCCCTCTTCGAGAGATTACTCAAGCCTTCGATGTCACCACAAAGTGATCAGTTCTCCTAGCTGATTAAAAACAGTCATGCAGGCTGGAATAATTTAATATACTCCTTCACTTAAGCCTTGATAAATAAATAGTAAGTGAGTGTCTCTAAAGTCACTCTACTAAAATCAAAATGCAAATTTATAAATGCAACAATTTCAAAACTCAACTAAATGTTTCAGTTTTCAATTACAACTTGGTTGCTTGGTTTCTCACTTGAGTTTTTTCACACACATAAAACAATGCTGAGTTTTAACTTTTTCTTCATTACTCCTTTGTTTTCTTCTTTTTCGTCGTTTAAAAGTTCTAAAACTTCTAAATTCTTCTAATTTTTGTCTCTTGTTTCCCATCTTGCTTTTCGGTCATTCGTCAATGCTCCATTTCTTCCTCCTGTGATACTGACTCTGCACTCTCAGTCTCCGTATCTTGTAACACGTCGTTAGCTATCCTGACGCTGCTGGAAGCCGTCCTCCAACACTTCTGCTCTTCTACCCTCTGTTTGCAGCAAGGTAGCGGATCCACGTTACATTCTCTGTTCCTACAGAAGCTGTTGTGGAAACACAACGTCACGTTTCTCTCCAAATCTTCTTTCAGCATCTCTGCTTTCTCCTTTCCACAAAGAATGGAAGATGTGCAGACAAGAAACGAGTGTATGATAAAGTGTGTTTCGAACGAGTCCAAGTCTTCCGACATCTCGTCTAAAAGCCTGGGGAAGACAAAGACCGAGTCATTTGTGGGGGATCTCTTTGGGAAAAACTCATCATTCAATTCGAAACGGCAAGCGGGGTATCAAGTTGAATCAACCAAGTCGAATCAAAAGTGCCGATTTCAAATTGACTTCATGGACCTGCCAATATTAAACTAATTAATTAGTCTACCAGCATTTGTTAGAATTACTTTCTGTATCATTTTGTAAATCATCCCACGAATAAAGCTCTTATGAGACACATCTTCTTCTCAACTCTCTCAGCATAACTTAAAAATCTGTAGCATTGGAATTTTCATAGCATCCGTTCTCTGCTTTTATGAATAGTGTTTGTGATGAATTAAGCGTCCGTGCTTCAGGGGTCCGTGACTTTGCCGAAGTTTTGCTGAATTAAAGCTTATTTTTACTTTTTGTTGCACATGTTGGAGCTGCTTCTTCTGTTCTTGCTAATTTTTGTTTGCGAAGCGAAGCTTCGCCTCTGTGTTTTTACTCTGATCTTTCTATTTTTATCATCCAAATCGATAACCGATATTTTAAGTGCCGATATTTTTTTCATCGACTGACGGCAGCGACTTTGTTGGCTTAGTTGCCACACCTCGGATTATGCTTGCGCTTTTACTAACTTTCATTGTACTTGCATGCGCAAGTGTTGTTCATAGTAGTTTCAGGTGGACTTGAAACGTTTTAAATTTTTTAAAATCAATTTTCTCCGGCTCAAGTGTAGTCTGCTCAAAGATTGTCTGATTAGGTACCATATATATATTTTTTAAACTTTTTTTTGTAGAAGTAATCAGAAGGTCAAAATTATCATAGTAACCGAGGTTACAGTCAGTAGTCCCTTCATCACGTATTTCAGTCAAAATCCTTGGAATTTTCTAGAAATGGAAGTGATAATGATAAAAGAAGATGACAAGTGTCTAAGTCCTTTTCAATTAAAATCGATACGGGTTACCTTTTTTCAATAAAAACACGCAACTCGACACGAGAAAATAAAATATACAAGTGTTACAAATAAAAAATTTCGTCGAAAGTTATTTTGTCATTTATTGTTCTGAGTACGTAAGCGGCGTTCGCAATCTGTATTGCCAGGAAGATTCTCTGTTTTAAAAAGCTGCCTGCTCTGGGTTCCTCATTGCGTATGCTTAGGTTCTTACAAAGCTTGCTCAAAAAAAATTTCTGTGCTGGGGCCGGCCGCGCCGTGAATATCAAAAGCTAGCGGTTGAAAAAGATATCTATCATATACAAGATTTTTATACTTGTCAATTTTTCGCTCTTCCGCTTCAGCGGCAGCCGTACCAGGGTTACAAATAGACCCGGCATTAATCCTACAAGGAGCTAAGGAGTCTACTACAGTTACATCCCACAATAGCTGCTTACCAACAGCCCATGGAACGAGCGTCAAACCGTCTGGTCGCTTCTGATCGGTCATCTAGAGGTGTCGTGGTTCTAAAACAGACGGAATGTGAGTAGATGAAAAACTCTGCTTTATAAGGGTATTCAGGTTTGAATGCCTAGAGAATCTCCCTGCACTTTTGAGGCAAGAAAGACCATGCCAACCATCCTCGGTAACGTCTTTTCCGCACACGTATTTATGCCGTTCGCATATTTTTGAGCCTAAGCGAAGTCCTATCGCAATTCTGAGTTGTTGGTTCGACAGTTTTAACCTTAAATTTTTGCACGGGATGACGTTCAACCATTGGGAGCCAAATCTATTTTGGAACGCTTTGAGTCTTTTTACGTCCGTTGGTTCGAGTCGTAAAATCAAGTCTGCAATTTCGCTGTCAAAAATTGGCTCTGTCCAGTTTTTTCGGATTTCATTTTCCGGAGCCATATCAATTTTTCCAACTCAAACCACCATTTAAGCGCATCATCATAGGTTCCATCCACATGCTCCAAACCAATAATTTCGCTCAAGGCATCTTTTGCTCCTACTGCTGAGGCTAAGAAAGCGGGTAAAGCGAGTAGACGAGCGGAAGAAACGCCCCAGCCACCTTTGGCTGCCGGGAGAACTGCTTGTAAAAACTGGTTATCATCCATTTTCACGTTAGTGACCTTGCATAACGAATTTCTTAGTAATTTATCATAGCGTTCCAAAAAATCATTTTGCAAAAAACAAGGGCTCGTACGCAAAAATTATGGGAGTTTTGGCATGCTTAAGCTATTTTTCAGGAGGTAAAACCATAATGGGCGTCTAGTTTGTCAATGACATCCGAGATTTTTTCAAGCTCTTTAATTTTTTCGTCGAGCAATTCTTTTCGGCAAAGTTCGCCGATTGGAGATCCTAAAATGAGGAGTTCCTCTTTTGTTTTTATTTTTATTTTGGGGCATATTTTTCGAAATTGTGTTAAAATTGAATTAAACTGTGTGCTAGTAGTCGGTCCCAAAAAACAAAGTTCGCACTTCCCAGTGTTCAAGCTCAGGCCGTAAATTTGTTCCGATTTCAGAATGTTTTTAAGGTCCCGGAGTACTACCTTATAGTCGTCGGCTAAATTTCCATCATCTAAATACCAGATGTTAATTTTCGACTCCAACTGTTTGACTAGTGTATGAATTGTTTCCGCAAAAAGGGGTGGGGCTTCAGGACCACCTTGCTGAGTTCCTTCTTCTGACATTATGACAGAGCTTCCGTAAAAAAGGTAACTAGGTTTACCATACGCGCAATGGGTGTAATTATACAACTCGGGGCGTTTTGAATAAACATGATTCAGCATTGTTTCTCTGTTTAGAGAGTTAAAGGCATTCCTAAAATCTAGTTTTAAAAGAACAGTGCAATTTGGATTGTCGTCGCGTTCAATTAGGTTTCGAAACGAGTGAGCAGCTATTTCTGCTCCTCGTTTGGTACCGCATCCTACCTGTACGTTTCCGAAAAAACTTGTCGCTCGGAGAGGGCCTTGCTTTCAGCGCATTTAGACGCGATATGTCTCAGCGTGTTGCCTATGGCAATCGGTCTCAACCCTCCGTCTATCTTTATGAGGGCGATAAGCTTTGCGCCAAAAAAGAAAGGTCTTAGTGGTTCGGGTATGTTGCCATCTCCAATGAGGTTTATCAGCTTAGTAAGCGATTTCAGAAAATTAAGTCCTGCACTACCATTCGACTTATTAACAAGATCTTTAAAAATTTGAGGAACTATTTATCAGAACCTGCTGCTGATCCGTTCTTAAGGAACATTATTGCTTTGTATAATTCGAAATCGGTTACGAAAAAACTATCCAATTTTTCTGGATTTGGAGCTGCAAAGATGGCTCGCTTAGGGTGCTTAGACAACAATTTTTGATAGTTATCAGTTGAAAAAGGAGCAATTTTGTCATCCGAAGCAGCAAGCCTTATTCCTCATTTTACAATTCCTTTATCGAGCTTACTAATTATTAACTTTATTCTCTGCTCGAGGTCACTCAGAGGCGGGTTTGAAACTTGGGGATGGGGTTTTGGAAGTGACACGTCATTTGCTCGAATTTTTTTTATTTATCAAAGAGCTCATGCTTGTGGTCTGTTTGCGTCCACTTCTTTTCGGTTGCTCCAAAAAAAACAAGAACGATGTTTAAAAAAATTAGCCATTTTGTAACATCTTCTACATTGTAGACGATGTCATTTATTTTGTCCCTCAGACTTTCCGCCAAGGGAACACGCGAGTCTTTTGGTACTCTCTTGAGTACTCGGACATTTGAGATGGCTGTATTAACATAATTGTCTAGCACTAAATCATTGCATATTGTTGCTTTATTAACATATTTTACATCAACGCATAAAGGACACTGAAACCATTGGGTTTTCTTAGAGTCGCTAAGAGAAATATTTACACAACTGATATGATACCAACAAGAACAAGAATCACATCTAATCCAATTTATCAGTCCTGAAGGTTTTAAGCAATCTTTGCTTGTACACTCTTTGTTGTTTTTCCTCATCTTGACGCAGCATGAAGGTAAAAAAAAGATTTTGTTTGGTTAAACATTCGCCCGGAAGATACATATCGACGGAAAATAAAACTAAGTCCTAAGATGACTGGCTAACGTCTAAACAGAGCTTTATATGCTTTTCACCGTCTCTACCAAGCCAGTGTTTTGGTGGTCTTTTCTAACATTGGGTCGACAAAAACGTTACTGCTTTCGGCGTCGGTCAAAACACTCAAATTAACTTAATTACATGCAGAAATAGTGAGCTCATGGCTGGGTCTCAGTATCCCCAGAACACGAGGTCACTCCTAAAAACAGGGCTACTACTATTTAATATATTACTATTGTTTTTGTTCAGTAGATAAAAATCATCATCTCCATCGAAGATGGTTCAACCCTTTCCCCCAACTCCTAGCTTCTCATCCTTATCAAAATGAATCCAGTTGGTAATTAAATTCAATTCAGGACATGACAAGAAGCTAAAAGTCTATATAAAAGAATAAAAGTCTCAGTTCCGACACCCTTCCGGATTCTTGAATCCACTGAATCAAGCTCGTTAATCTTGATTTCTTCTTAATCCGGAAGGCTGTCCTCCACCCTTCACCGTTATCTGCAACGGCCTTGCAACTATTGTAGCGACACAATAGTTGCAACTCGGAGTGCTCTGCTATTCCTGCAATCTGCTGTTGTTTTTTATCACGATTCTCGTAGTTATCGTCCGCGCAACTAATGTTGTTGTGTTTTTCTTCGACCTTTTTGCCAAAATGGCCGTTTCTGACGTTTCTCAGAAATGTTACGTAATCACTTCGAAAATTTAAAAATTAGCAATTCCCGAATCCTTCAACCTTCACGTTTTGTCCCATCGTTCAAATAACGTCGTTAATCCTTTAAAATCACTAATTCGGAAGGCTCGCTGCTAAAATTTCGAATTCCGCAGAGATTGCATTTTTCACATTCTGGTTGAATGTCACATACTCCCCGGACAGTCCGGTCAATGTCCTCATTGAATCACGCAATGTTCGTAAAATAGATACAGTGTCATCGAACAGAATTTACAAAATGCACGAAATTCCATTTATCCACGTCACATCGACTCACAGCAGAATATAAATGGCATCATACTACATCACTATAGCCTTCAAATTCTTCATTAATCTGCACATTGAGGATATGACTTAAGAAAAAACATATTTTCTGACTTCCAATGTCAATGTCCCGATAAAAACTTTTTCTCTTAAATTTAAAAGGTGTTGACTTTCAGGACAGTCCTGCCAACCAACAAGTTAAAATTATCCTCCTATGCTTCTTCCCTTTGGAAATCTTGCTTGTTATTGTCCTGAATATTAAAACTAAGAAACTCTGTGGTTAGCAAGAACAATGAAACAATCTCCCTCTTCGAGAGATTACTCAAGCCTTCGATGTCACCACAAAGTGATCAGTTCTCCTAGCTGATTAAAAACAGTCATGCAGGCTGGAATAATTTAATATACTCCTTCACTTAAGCCTTTATAAATAAATAGTAAGTGAGTGTCTCTAAAGTCACTCTACTAAAATCAAAATGCAAATTTATAAATGCAACAATTTCAAAACTCAACTAAATGTTTCAGTTTTCAATTACAACTTGGTTGCTTGGTTTCTCACTTGAGTTTTTTCACACACATAAAACAATGCTGAGTGTTAACTTTTTCTTCATTACTCCTTTGTTTTCTTCTTTTTCGTCGTTTAAAAGTTCTAAAACTTCTAAATTCTTCTAATTTTTGTCTCTTGTTTCCCATCTTGCTTTTCGGTCATTCGTCAATGCTCCATTTCTTCCTCCTGTGATACTGACTCTGCACTCTCAGTCTCCGTATCTTGTAACACGTCGTTAGCTATCCTGACGCTGCTGGAAGCCGTCCTCCAACACTTCTGCTCTTCTACCCTCTGTTTGCAGCAAGGTAGCGGATCCACGTTACATTCTCTGTTCCTACAGAAGCTGTTGTGGAAACACAACGTCACGTTTCTCTCCAAATCATCTTTCAGCATCTCTGCTTTCTCCTTTCCACAAAGTTCACTTGTCCTGGAAATTCTTTTCACAGCGGTGGTCACTGCATTCCGATGAGTCACGAGAGCTCGCTTAAAAGCTCCTGCTCCAATGTCCAGCTGATATTCACTGTACACCCTGCCGTGCTTCGACATATGCTTTTTCGCATACTCGTACAACCATGCAGTCATGTTAGCTCTGAACCATGGCATCAATCGTTTTCTTGCCCATATCTTCTTCACTTCCATCGGAATGTTCAGAATTTTGCACGTTGTCTCAAAAAGATCTAAATCTTTTAGACAATCTAATTTCCGCAACTGTTCTCTCGTCGGTGCCTCCTGTCTGTTATTTTCTCTCACATGAGCTTCCAGCCATCGTATCGCCATCATAACTCCCACTATCACTATTGTTATGGGCTGTGATGAATCTGGTAAACCCATGGAGAGCATTTCTCCAGAGTCCCAGATCAACATCAGATTACTACGCTTGGGATACCACCAGGTCTGCAGCAAGCAGTGGCAAGGAAACTCGTCATGCGTCAACATGATGCTCCTCCAATTACGTTTTCCCGAAGCTTCCAGCAAGTGTTCCACTTCCATCATCACTCGGTGGACTTCATCATTCTCATCTACTGCATTGTAATCTGTAACAGTTGATCCTCTCTGTTTCTGTCTCTCGAAGTCACTGAAGTTCCCGCTCACATATCCCATGAACTTCTTTCCTAATATTGACTCCAATTCTTCTTTGGTTCTCTCTGGAACTGCTGAGAACATCTTACATAGCAACTCGTAAGACTTCTCGGACATTCTCGCCAGTCTCACACACTTCGGCACTGAGAAGGCTTGATCCACAATCGTTCTTGTACTCTTCACGTCCACAGCTACGAAATGTACAGGGTATCTGCTCTTGCACATTGGAGCCAATGTTGAACCCACCAAATATCGTGCTCCTGATGGTCTACAATAAGTCTCACTGTGTCTGCAAAAACGTTACTGCTTTCGGCGTCGGTCAAAACACTCAAATTAACTTAATTACATGCAGAAATAGTGAGCTCATGGCTGGGTCTCAGTATCCCCAGAACACGAGGTCACTCCTAAAAACAGGGCTACTACTATTTAATATATTACTATTGTTTTTGTTCAGTAGATAAAAATCATCATCTCCATCGAAGATGGTTCAACCCTTTCCCCCAACTCCTAGCTTCTCATCCTTATCAAAATGAATCCAGTTGGTAATTAAATTCAATTCAGGACATGACAAGAAGCTAAAAGTCTATATAAAAGAATAAAAGTCTCAGTTCCGACACCCTTCCGGATTCTTGAATCCACTGAATCAAACTCGTTAATCTTGATTTCTTCTTAATCCGGAAGGCTGTCCTCCACCCTTCACCGTTATCTGCAACGGCCTTGCAACTATTGTAGCGACACAATAGTTGCAACTCGGAGTGCTCTGCTATTCCTGCAATCTGCTGTTGTTTTTTATCACGATTCTCGTAGTTATCGTCCGCGCAACTAATGTTGTTGTGTTTTTCTTCGACCTTTTTGCCAAAATGGCCGTTTCTGACGTTTCTCAGAAATGTTACGTAATCACTTCGAAAATTTAAAAATTAGCAATTCCCGAATCCTTCAACCTTCACGTTTTGTCCCATCGTTCAAATAACGTCGTTAATCCTTTAAAATCACTAATTCGGAAGGCTCGCTGCTAAAATTTCGAATTCCGCAGAGATTGCATTTTTCACATTCTGGTTGAATGTCACATACTCCCCGGACAGTCCGGTCAATGTCCTCATTGAATCACGCAATGTTCGTAAAATAGATACAGTGTCATCGAACAGAATTTACAAAATGCACGAAATTCCATTTATCCACGTCACATCGACTCACAGCAGAATATAAATGGCATCATACTACATCACTATAGCCTTCAAATTCTTCATTAATCTGCACATTGAGGATATGACTTAAGATAAAACATATTTTCTGACTTCCAATGTCAATGTCCCGATAAAAACTTTTTCTCTTAAATTTAAAAGGTGTTGACTTTCAGGACAGTCCTGCCAACCAACAAGTTAAAATTATCCTCCTATGCTTCTTCCCTTTGGAAATCTTGCTTGTTATTGTCCTGAATATTAAAACTAAGAAACTCTGTGGTTAGCAAGAACAATGAAACAATCTCCCTCTTCGAGAGATTACTCAAGCCTTCGATGTCACCACAAAGTGATCAGTTCTCCTAGCTGATTAAAAACAGTCATGCAGGCTGGAATAATTTAATATACTCCTTCACTTAAGCCTTTATAAATAAATAGTAAGTGAGTGTCTCTAAAGTCACTCTACTAAAATCAAAATGCAAATTTATAAATGCAACAATTTCAAAACTCAACTAAATGTTTCAGTTTTCAATTACAACTTGGTTGCTTGGTTTCTCACTTGAGTTTTTTCACACACATAAAACAATGCTGAGTGTTAACTTTTTCTTCATTACTCCTTTGTTTTCTTCTTTTTCGTCGTTTAAAAGTTCTAAAACTTCTAAATTCTTCTAATTTTTGTCTCTTGTTTCCCATCTTGCTTTTCGGTCATTCGTCAATGCTCCATTTCTTCCTCCTGTGATACTGACTCTGCACTCTCAGTCTCCGTATCTTGTAACACGTCGTTAGCTATCCTGACGCTGCTGGAAGCCGTCCTCCAACACTTCTGCTCTTCTACCCTCTGTTTGCAGCAAGGTAGCGGATCCACGTTACATTCTCTGTTCCTACAGAAGCTGTTGTGGAAACACAACGTCACGTTTCTCTCCAAATCATCTTTCAGCATCTCTGCTTTCTCCTTTCCACAAAGTTCACTTGTCCTGGAAATTCTTTTCACAGCGGTGGTCACTGCATTCCGATGAGTCACGAGAGCTCGCTTAAAAGCTCCTGCTCCAATGTCCAGCTGATATTCACTGTACACCCTGCCGTGCTTCGACATATGCTTTTTCGCATACTCGTACAACCATGCAGTCATGTTAGCTCTGAACCATGGCATCAATCGTTTTCTTGCCCATATCTTCTTCACTTCCATCGGAATGTTCAGAATTTTGCACGTTGTCTCAAAAAGATCTAAATCTTTTAGACAATCTAATTTCCGCAACTGTTCTCTCGTCGGTGCCTCCTGTCTGTTATTTTCTCTCACATGAGCTTCCAGCCATCGTATCGCCATCATAACTCCCACTATCACTATTGTTATGGGCTGTGATGAATCTGGTAAACCCATGGAGAGCATTTCTCCAGAGTCCCAGATCAACATCAGATTACTACGCTTGGGATACCACCAGGTCTGCAGCAAGCAGTGGCAAGGAAACTCGTCATGCGTCAACATGATGCTCCTCCAATTACGTTTTCCCGAAGCTTCCAGCAAGTGTTCCACTTCCATCATCACTCGGTGGACTTCATCATTCTCATCTACTGCATTGTAATCTGTAACAGTTGATCCTCTCTGTTTCTGTCTCTCGAAGTCACTGAAGTTCCCGCTCACATATCCCATGAACTTCTTTCCTAATATTGACTCCAATTCTTCTTTGGTTCTCTCTGGAACTGCTGAGAACATCTTACATAGCAACTCGTAAGACTTCTCGGACATTCTCGCCAGTCTCACACACTTCGGCACTGAGAAGGCTTGATCCACAATCGTTCTTGTACTCTTCACGTCCACAGCTACGAAATGTACAGGGTATCTGCTCTTGCACATTGGAGCCAATGTTGAACCCACCAAATATCGTGCTCCTGATGGTCTACAATAAGTCTCACTGTGTCTGATGTTCATTTCCGTCTCAATTGCTTCCCTCCATTTTCTTATGTATTTCTGCTCAGTCTGCAGAACTCCTGGGAATACTTCTACACTGATGGCTGTGACCATCTCATATTTCTGTTCTAGATTCAATAGTGACTCTAAAGAACCAAACATGCTGTAGAATCCTAGTGCAGTCACTAGATTCACATCGGTTCCTCCATGGCAATCTGCTATCAGTTCCGTTTCTGTTCTTGCTTTCATCACTACGTTTCCAAACAATACCGTCAATTGCTTGTGTTGTTTTTCCAGGGTCTTCACACAGTCCATACCTCCAAAAACGTGACCCTCCAGTCCACAGACTTCCGCCAGACAGCTACCAGGTTTGACCCAGTCTTCTGGTCCCCAGCCAGGCAACTCCACTTTATCTTCTCCGTTGCTCTTTGTATTCCTGCCTTAAGCGCTCAATCTCTTGACCCTGCTTTTTGTTGCAGTCTTCGAACAACTTTCTCCACATGTCCCAATCTTCCTCCATCTGGAGCATGCTTCTGGTCATCTCGTCCAGCTCCTTCTTTGTACTTTTCAGTTCATCGTACATCTCATCCAGATCTTGCATGGTTTGGTTCGTCTGAACTTTCTGTCCTACTTTTGCCCTTTATGGTGGCACAGCTGCTCTCAGTGGTGAACCAGACGAGGTCGCCTCGCTGTTCATCTCCCGATGCATTCTCGTCAGCCCAAGTTTGGGCTTGGAGGGCATTGGCATCTCACCTGGCTGGTAAGTCCTGGAACTTCCCAATCCAGGCTCATTCGCCAAGTCACTCCCTGAGAGAGCCCCGTTTCTCCACCTCATCACTCTCATGTTTGGGCGGTCTAGTACTCCTCTTTCTCCATATGCTGCCATCAACAGGACTTCCGTGGGGCGGTCCCCACGGTTGTCGTGCCCCAAAATAATGATCAGGGCGGTCAGCAACAAGACTACCTCTGGGTCCTCCAGAGCGAAGTCTCGATCGATCAGCCGACGATAGATCGCATCTATCATCGGTCCTACATATGCCTCTGCCAGGTCCATCAATTCATCCAAGTTGAAGTTATCCATTCTATTCTTTCAAGTTTGATTTGATTCGATTCGATTCCAAGGTTTTGACTCAAGTGAGTAATTAAATGATCAATCAGGATCTAGAAAAGAAGTCACAAATATCACACTTGTCAGTTTCACCTTAACATATATCGTTAAAATTTGCTTAAAAACAGTTCCGATAAAAAGATGTTTATCCTAAAATTTATTAAAATTAATCGGTCTCTAAAATTTCGGAATTCGACCTAAGATTGGACAGTCCAAACTTTGGATCTATTCCTAAGATCGTCATTTAGTTGTTCATGGTCACTAACCCCTACTTACCCATGATCTTAATAACCTAACACATAATAACCTAACATAACATAACATAACATAACATAACATAACACATCTTACATACAACTTAGTCTTTGGCCTAACACTCTCTCGCACATCACTCAGCCTATACTTAAGCAATATTTCTTATGTAGATATACTTGTATGTTCGTATCAGAGAATATCACGTGTACAAGCGCGTACAATTCCCGAGGATGCAGTCTTCCTCTGTTTGGATCGTACACTGGAAGCGAGAGCTCCTTCACGTCCATTTCCACGAGGAAGTCCCTCAGCCTCGTCAAGGACAAGACTAGGTTCTCCGGGTCCACGTGCTGCTTCTCCGTCGCTTTCGTTACCAAGAAGCATAGGTATTTTCCCGGTATCTGCGACGCCGCCGGAGGTAAGGCTGCTACGCCCCCTATCCCTGGTCTTTGCTTCCAAAGGAATTCCACGTTTTTGTATTCTCTCTTAAAATCTGCCGCTAGCGCTGTCCTAAAACTCATGTCTGCTGTGATTGCTATCGCACATGTTCTGTTTGTGAGTATGAAATCACTGTCTGTTAGTATTATGTTACTTGAATATTCATTTGGTAAGTTAAAATATGACTCAACTACCCTGCCTATGTCAGGTTTCTTAGGTTCTTCGCCTGTTTCTGCTTCTAAGTCTCCTGTTTCTCTTGCTATTCTTAATTTTTTTATTATCAAGTTTTCAATGTGGGTAAGTCCTACCCCCACTGCCCGGACAAAAATATCCATCGACGTCCCCGTCGATCGCATACCGGGTATCAAGTCGAGGTTAGAAGCCGGAATGAGTAGTCGTCCTTCCTGGGCAGCCCAGGAAGGATCATCTCGTTCGGTCTTGATGTATTTCATGCTTTCACGATCTACGTCTTGAATCGTGACACTGGTCTCCTCGGGATCCGATGTCGTTTCATTCAGCCACTCTAAGACACGCAGGTTCGTCAAGTCTTGTTCGTAAGACTGCTGTTGCTCGTCGTCGAATTCTACCTCGGGTTTTGACCAGTCGTCAACCCACTCATCGTCGTGATCATCGACTATGTCAATGTCTTGTGACACAGTTATTTCCTCTAGACCCACTACTTCCTCCACTATCTTCTTCAGATCTATCCTATCCACTACAAAGTCGTCACCGTAAGGATTGTATTTCTTTCTTGGTCTCGTCCCGTCCTTCTGACGAGTCTGTATCGTGAACGGAAGATCCGGTTCCAAGTTCTTGGGAACCTCTATCTGTTCGGGATCCTGCCAATCTTCCTCTGCGTAGGTTAAGGTTTCATCGTCCGCTTCGATCTGTTCGTTTGGATCCAGGTCCAGCGGTGTATCCGTACTTTCCTCTACGACTTCGTTTCCATCGTTCTTCTCCCTGGTGCCTTTTTCATTGACCTCACAAGCAGGATCCATCATTAGATAATCCTCTTCTTCCATGTCTACAGGTATACACCAGTGTTCTGTCGATGGATTGTGTGGCTTTATGTTCTCGTAGTGGGCGGCTCGGCCAGTACTCAGTCTATAAAAGCGTCACTCCTGGTGCACCTCTGTAATCATGAAGGGTCCCCTCCACTTTTTTAGGAGCTTTTTTGTCCCTTTCGGTGGTATAACGTTCTGGAATACCCATACGTAGTCTCCCACCGAGTAAGCCTTTGCACCAGCTGCTTTCTTGTCAAATCTTTTCCTCTGCTTTGCCTGTGCCTGTTGAGTATTTCGTCTTCACAAATCGTTCAACTCCTGTTGGCGTCTGATCACATCCCTCACGTAGACCTGTGGGGACGTTTTTTTTCCCTCATACTCTGGGTAGAAGAAGGTTAATGGTAATGACTTTTCGTGTCCAGTTAGCATCATGTGTGGACTGACTCCGGTGGTGGAGTGTTGCGTGCTGTTATATGCTCCCATCACCTGTGGAAGGTATCTGTCCCAATCGGTCATGTACCTGGAACAATATACTCTCAGCATCGACACTAACGTCCTATTCTGTCTTTCCACTAAGCCGTTCGTCTGAGGGTGGTATGTCGTGGAGTGAGCTTGAGCGACCTGTGAGCGTCTCATTAGCTCTTTCGTAAGCTCTCCTACGAAAGCTGTTCCATTATCCGATTGAAACGTCATCGGACAACCATGTCTTGCTATCCACGTGTTGATCAGGTGGTCGCATGTCTCTTCCGCCGAGGCTGTTATGCAGGGCACGGCCTCTGCATACTTCGTAAAATGATCTATCATGACCAGCACCTGATTATAACCATTGTCTGTCATGCATATCTTTTGGTGATCTATTTGCACCACCTCGTTGAATTCAGACGACTCGATCGATTGTAAAGGAAATCGCAACTTCCTTGGATCCTTGACCTGTTGGCATGACAGACATGCTGTTACCCATTTCTCGCATGCCTTTTTCATCCCAGACCACTCAAAGCGCTTCAGGATCCTCTGATACACTTTGTCGATCCCCTGATGGCCCATCTGATCATGTGACCTGAATAATAGTTCTGTCTGATAGAGTTGCGGTAACACTATCGCGTTATACTTGTATAGGACTCTGTCTTCCTCCCTTCTTTTGCAAGCCACAATCCCGTCCTTGTTCAAATATAACCTCCCTTCCTTCTGCATGAAGTATTGTCTCAGGATGTGATAACTATCTTGCTCGAGGTCCCCTTTATCCGGCGAACCATTCTCGATCCACCTTTTCAGGTTGCTTGTCATGCGATCATTTCTCTGCGCCCTTAGAAGGTCCGAGAGTCGGTATCTCGCCTTTAAGTAAGTCTTCATGACCCTCATCTGACTATTCAGCTCGTTGGGCTGGTGTGTGTCTTCTTCCATCTTAACGCACCAAATCTTCGCCAACGGCTGTGTTTCTTGTTTAAACGGCTGAAGATCAGTCCTGACTACCTGTTTCTGCGGCAACAGGCTTATCGAACGTTTCGATACCACTATCGTCTCCAAGTCATCCGCTGCGTTGTCAAATACTCTTTCGCTTGGTATTAGGTAGCGATCACTGTCAGGATCCTGGTACACTTCTCTGTCCAGGTCCCTTGCCCGAGTTTCCACTAGTAGCGTGTGTATCGCTAGTTCTGACAGTTTTGATCCCGAACTCGAGTTCCTGTCTGAATAGGTGTCCATTCCTGAGTTTCGGGAATCATCATCCGTCGAAGAGGTTGTGCTAGAGACTGCACGCTCCTCCAGATCATGTCTGTGCCTTCTTCGCATCCATCTGAACTCCCAGGACAAAACCTTGTTCTCTAGGTCCTGTTTCTCATCAGGAATTTTCTCTTCTATCTCAGACTCCCCGGACAAATTTTCTTGTCCCGGGTGTTGATCTTGTGATCGCTGGTTCTTTCCATCATTCGTCTCCCCGGACAAATAGTCTTGCAGCAGATTTTGTTCTACCTTTTTACCTTCCTTATCCTGGTCCACAAAGGTGACGGTTTTCTTTCGCTTGCTGCTCCCCTGTTCTCTCTGTCCGTTGGAAGTCGTGGTGAAAATCTCTTGGGGTATTGAGGATACTAGTTGCTGAACTATTGTCCTACAATCCCTCTCGTTCTCTTCGTGCTGTCGTCTTGACGGCATGATCTTCACCTTCTCACTAACTTTTAGCGATGCCACTGCTGCTGTCCACTCGGGGTCATCTCTGGTCACTTCTCTTTCTAACAGTCCACCCAGCATCCGCATCACTTGCGGTGTGACTTGCACCGTTTTATCCAATAATGAGAGGCTGTTTATGTTCATGCGAGAGAGTTCTTGTTGGACCAGGTTCGAGCGCAGCAACAGATCCAAAGGGACTGGGTCCTCCTTGGATAGGATCTTTATCTCGGCTGCTTTCTCTACAGGTAACTCAGGGTGCCCTGGAATTGGATGTCCAGACTTATCCAACCATCTCGTTAAGGGAAGCGCTTCATAAGTTTCTTTGTCCAGAAACGAGAATCCCTCCTTTATTTCCGCCTGATTGGCCTGCTTCTGCTCCAATCTTTCATAAAACTCAGTTTTCTTGCTGAGGATGTCAGCATTCTGGTGTTTAACACGCATTCTATGTTCGATTATCATATGGTAGCCATCCAATCTGACTATCCATCTACCAATATAACTCTGATCCATCGAGTAGGTTTTCAACCAGGATAACGCTCTGTTGTCCACGCGTAACTTGAAGGGAGCGCTCCCCAAGTATGCACGGTACTTTTCCACGAAGGTGACTACTGCAAAAATTTCTGCTTTTTGTGCGCCATATTTCATCTCTGTGTCACTCAAGACCTTGCTGCCGTATGCAATGGGACGGAGAACTGTTCTTCCGTTCCATTCTTGCTCTTGATGCAAGATTCCTGAGATGGCTACCACCGATGCGTCTGTGTCGAGAACATACATGCTCTTTTCTGTAGGCATGCCCAGCATTGGCGCTTCGCACAGTTCCCGCTTTATGTTCCCGAAAGCAACCTGTGCCTCATCGTTCCATTCGAACTTTTTCCCCTTGTTGCGCATCAGCTTCTGCATCGGATACAGCTTGTCAGCATATCCTTTTATGAATTCTCCGTAGTAATTGGCAAACCCTAGGAAGCTCAGGAGCTGTGTGTCCGTTCTGGGGGCTTTCCATGTCAACACTGCTTCCACTGCTTCCGGGTCCGGCCTCACACCATGCCTATCCACCATTCTTCATAGGTACTTAATCGAATCCCTAAGGATATCACATTTCGATGGTTTGCACTTCAATCCAGCTCTTTTCATGCATCCAAAGACCACATCGAGCCTATCAATGTGGTCTTCCAGGGTCGGTGTCGCTATGACTACGTCATCCACGTAACACATCACGAGATTCCCGTACTTCTTGGTCACTCTCGTCAAAGCCTGAGCCATCAGTCTTTGAAAAGTGGCCGTTGCATTGCACACGCCGAAGGGCATCCTCTTCCACTGGTACAATCCCAATTCGCACGCGAATCCGGTTTTCTCTCTGTCCTTCTTCCGCAGAGGTACCTGCCAGAAGGCAGAACCTAAGTCCAATGTGGTGAAGAACTTGGCATCACCAAGCTTAGATAGGCTCTCGTCTATTCTCGGTATCGGGTACGCATTTTTTATCGTTACCGCGTTCAAGTAACGAAAGTCGCAACAAAATCTAAGCTGCCCCCTTTCTTTTTCGCCATTACTACCCCGCAAGCCCATGGCGATTTCGAGGGTTCTATCATGTCGTATTCAAGCAACATTTCTATTTCCGCTCGGCACGCTTCCGATTTGTGTGGCGTCATTCGTCTTGCGCCTTTCCTATGGGGAACGGCGCCTTCTTCTAGTTCGATTTCGTGTTCGACGAAATTACAGCAACCGATATCCGCCTTATGTTTTGAAAATACATCTGCGTTCCGATTTAGGAGGTCCCGCAATTTTTCGAAATCTCCCTAACCTATTTTCCCTTTTAAATGTTCTATCTCTGGCAAAACCGGTTTGTCAGCTTCTAGTTCATATGACGAGGGGCGTTCCGGAAAATTCGAGCAGCTTGATAAGCCGTCGTCCGTCTCGGATTTCATTGAAAACAGTTTATGAATAGATTTTAATTCATTAATCCTCTTTAAAATTTTTTCTTTATTGGCATGATAAGGACACTCTTTCACACTATATTTCTTCAAGTTTTGTGTCTCCTCATAGTCGGTCCTCATCGGCAAAGCGTAGCCAAGCTTCTTTCCACGCTAGATTGAAACCGTGGTGTCCAGTGTGTTCAACAACACACTGACACACAGTCCGTTTCGCGTTACCGAGAAGCTCCGGCCTAAAATCATCGAACTCTGACTATTTGGATTCGGTACTAAGCAAACCTGTTTACTATCACTTAACGAATTCAAATTTCTCATTCTAAAAATTGCTACCACAGCTTGTCCTGGTTGTAATTTTACTTTTCTATCCAAAAAAAATGGTACCTTGTTTTCGTCTGTTATTATCCTATTAATTGGTCTCTTAACATACTTTTGGTCCGGGTTTCTAATCCGTATCAGACCGTTGTTCAAGTCAATCATCACGTCAAAATTCTTGACAAAATCCCGGCCCAAGATGAATTGGTCGGCGTCGTCCAGATTCTCTACCACCAGGAAGCTCATCCAAAGATCCCGTCCTCCCATGTGGAGGACCGTTATTGGCGTTCTTCCGGCCACGTAGATAGCTCCTCGATTGGCGGCGGCCAGTCGGAGATTCGTTGGAATTAGATCTTCCAGCGTGAAGCCCATTCTTTCCCAAGTTTTTATCGGCATCACACTCACTACCGCTCCTGTGTCCAGAAGCCCTGTGACTCCGAGTTTTGATCCGTTGGTGTCGAGCAGATGTGCGGTCACATCTGCTTCATACCCAATGTGTACTGCGTCTTGTTCCATCATGGCGTCATGGCCTATCCTGCGGACTTTGAGTTCCTCTTCAACCAAATAGATTTGCCCCATTTGGTCATCATCTGTTGTTACATAAGTCCTGGTGTAGATACTGATTCCATCCACGTTCAGCATTATTTGATACGGCCCATAGACCTCTAGGTAGCGTCCATGAAGCTTCTTCATGCGAGGGCCACCCGTCGTTAGTAGTGCTCGCACAGCTCTCGACTCGGTGCGTGGCTCCACCTGCCTCAGATAATCTGCATATGTGTCCAAATGCATCAAAGTGAACTCGGATGGTTCACTCTGATTTCTCATTACCTGGTGTCCAGCTACTGAGATTATCGACTGTATCTTGTTTCCTTGCGGCACCATGCCGAACCTCTGACCGGAGATCACCTTAAGTTTCATGTACAAACTGCTTGGTGCTTTCGTTTCTTCGAACTCCGTTGCTTCGAAGGTATTCAGTTGCTCCTGAAGTTTCTCATTTTCCAGTTCAAGTTTCACCTTTTGTTCGATCTCTTTCGTCACCGGTTCCTGCTGTACTCTATTTAGAGCATCCCTCGCGGCTGCCCTATAATCGATCTTGAAGTCATCAGCCGCAGTTGCTGGTTCCGGCTCACGTGTCTCCTCTGTTACCGCTTGCATTTTCTTTGCCGCCAGCTCTTGAGGTTTATCCTTTCTGCGTGCCTCCGCTTCACTCAAAAGTCTAGCCTTGCTGGCTTTCACTCCTGACAAAGCTTCTTCATGTCTTGGATGCTTGATGTCTGCCACTGCATCCCAGAATTGCGGACAATCTGATTTAAAATGACCTTCCAAGTTGCAAAAGAAACACCTCGGTCCGAATTTCGCAATTACTCCTCTCATGAAATCCTCATGGTCCAATTCTGACGCATCTTTGTCCTCGTGGCTAAAGCCTATTGCTTTCATGCCTTGTTTGTAAGCTGGGCATGCTGACACATGATGGTCCGTTGAACTGCAATTGGCACAAGAGCGTCTCTTGTCCATATCATCCCTCGGTTTGTACCAATTGTTCCCTTGGTTTGCTGGTCCGTTGTTAAAATTGCCATAATTGTTCTTGTAGTATCCAGATCTCGAAGGAGGTTTCAACAAAATATACTCTTTTGACTTGAGCCTCAACTCCTCTGGTGTTGGCGCATTGGTTGATAGTGGTGTGTAATGCGTTGCTAGCATCGTACGAAATTCATCATTCTTCACACCATCGATGAATTTTGAGGCTACGGCCAGGTTCATCCTTCGGTTTGACTCATCCGGTTGGCTGCGTCTTCTCAGCATTTCCAAATCATCGAGAAACTTGTCTATCGTTTCATCTTCTCGTTGCCTCCGTTTCTCAAAGCGCATCATCGCCTGGTGCCCCTGCACCCCTGATCCGAAACGGTTTAAAAAGATTTCGAAGATTTTCTCAGCAGTGTCACGTTGATATTTCTTCTTGGCCATGACACAGTTCAGGGCTGTCCCTTCCAAGTTGCTGGTGAGCGCACTGCATTCCTGTCTCTCCGACAAGTCCTCTTCCTCGAAATGCAGCTTCATTACCTCTATCCAGGTATCAATACAGCCATCAAATTCATCTTTGTAGCATCTTGGTTTCTTAAAGACTCTTCTGGACTTCTCACTGCGTTCATTGGTTCTGGATAACCTTGTAAGGAATGTCTCCAAAGACCTGTTTAGGGGTTCAAATGCTGTGGCCATTGCCGTAGCATCCCTTGAGTGTCCCGACTGAGTGTCCTCACACCTCGTCAAAGGCTCTGTATGCGGTGCATCCCTGCAATCCGAATCGCCGCGAGTGTTTCCCGCTTGGCCCACATGACTCCTCCTCGGGCTTGCATGCCCCCTGTTGCCAGAATCACTTCTCCCAGTCGCATGTGTGCCTTGCGTTGGTCGTTCGTTAGAGGTTTGTCTGTTCCCCCTTGAACTTGCTCTACTGTTCGGGCCCCATGCTCCATTACCCCTTGTGGCATAGCCTGATGAACTGCCCCTGCCTCTAGTGGATCCATACGTCCTCCTCTTTCGATGTTCATTGAAGTTCACCCTCGGTTCCCTGCTGGGACCTCCCGAGTTCGGTTCTCCTTCTTTTGGTCCACTCTTGCTGCTTAGTAGCCCGTCCAACCTATCCATGATAGCCTGAGTTCGCCTCTCCATCATCGCGTCTATCTTTGTGTCAAGAGTCCCAAGAGACTGCTCTTGCTGAATTCTTAACTTCTCCATGTCGTCTCTTAAGCGTAACTCTCGCTGTTCCGCCTCTCTTGTCATTCGCGACAAGTTCTTCGCCATATGCTCGTCCGTTCCTTCTTTCGAGCGTTTTTCGCTCCTGCCAACTTCTTGTCTATTGCGGTTTATTTCTTCCCGCAGACTTTCTCTTTCAATGTGAACTGCCCTTTCTAGTTCACTCATTCTTATTGACATCTGTTCATTTTGTTCTCCTAAACTGTCCACTATGTTGTGTAAGGCTTCTTCTAGTGCTGCCCCGTTATCCACGAGTGGCGTCATTAGTGGCGGTGTAACCCTGTCGGTCCCAGGTAGCTTCGTGCTGATCGAGATCCGGGCCTTGACTCTCTGTCTCGACGTCTTCTCATTATCTATTTCAGGATCCGCTAACGCGTTGCCTAGCCCTCTGGTTCTACTCTCTCCAGTCTGTGGCTCTGAACTTGTCATAATCGCGAAGTCTTTTGACTGGCCCGGTGTGTTTGCCTCTTTGCTTATCGTTGTAACTACACCAAATTTGTCCATGGTTCCAGTCTCTCTTCCGACGTATGCCTCGTTCTCCTGGATTGAACTATTGAGGCTGACCTGAGATCCAAAGTCCCCTGGCTCCTCTTCATCTTCTTCCTCCTGGGATTCAACTTCGTTCCCTGCGCCTCCTCCCATTGTGAATGGAAAGATGTTTCCGAAGGTGTTCTTCATTCTTTCGGAGAACGATGATGACGTTGTTTGTTTCCCAGTTCCGCCTGCCATCATAGTGTTGTCTGTCGGAGATCTTCTCGTTGCCGCTACTTCAGTTGAGATGTCGGACAGTTCCGACATCTCTTCTCGATCCAATGTCCCGGTGGAAGTGGCAAAATCATGGCCTTGTTCTACCGGAGTAGATTCACTCGCCAGCCTTCTGCCTCTCCCTTCCAGTCCATGTACTTCCTGGTTGTCGTTCATGGCATGGTCTGTGTTGACCTCCACTTCTAACAGTTCTTTACGCTCTTCTGAGGTCTTCTGACTTCTCGTTTCAACCATTCTGCCTGAAACCGTCTCCCCTTTGTCGGACCGGGATCGCTTGATCCAATCCACAAAAGGATCGGTCATCGTTTTTCTTTGCTTTTCAGGTGTGAATTTCCTAGAGCTATTACCTCGTTTTGGTATCCTTGACTTGTCTAGACTCATTCTCTATTTGTCACTTCCTAATGCCTATACACTTAACTCGATTGCTAGTGACCTTATAGTTTTATTAACAATAATAATGACACAACACAGTAAATTTCACAAGATTCTATTAAATAGTGACCACGAATCCCTGTATGTTATCAGAGTACATTTTGTATAAAATTTATTCACACTAGCCAATTATCGGTCGTAAGATTCGAAAACTAGCACAATATGATGTTATCAGTCAATTTAAAAGATAGTGTACTCACTACCCAATCAAGCACAGTTTACGTTGATTTTAAAATCAAAAACAAAAAAATATATAATGACAGAATATTAATGCCTTTATGAAAAAAAAACGTATGTGTAATGTACTTTTAGTCGGTCGCAGTACAATAGTCGAACTTGTCTTTTAAAGAAAAAGCTTTCCCCGCTCGGTGCTGCACCAAACTGACAAAACTTTGAAGGCAGTAATTTTCTCAAGTGGGCGTCTATTGCACCCACCGAGTACTGTGTTACCTATCTGCCTTCGGACTGCCCGAGCTAGACCAACTAAAATCCTCAGGGAGTCACTTTTCACAAAAACGTATTATGTTACAATCCACACCAATGAATCACGCTCATTTTAATATAGACTTAGTGTCGCGAATATCCGAGTTCGGACCTGTTTTGTTTTGGTCTGGTTCTTATTGAAAGGCAAGTTACCAGTGCAGTCACTGATTCCTAGCCTGTGTGCTAATAACCTAATACCTCTCACTTTATTCTTTCTTTCGCCTACCTAAGTCCTTTAATAAAATAATACCCCTCCGGATTGGCACAAATAGGACCCTTCCGGACTAACAAAATCTAGACCCTTCCGGATTGGGACCCCTCCGAGTTGGTTAACACAAGACCCCTCCAGATTTGGACCCCTCCGAGTTAGCAACTATAAGACCCCTCCGGATTCGGACCCCTCCTAACTTGAAAAAAAAATTTGACCCCTCCGGATTGGGAGCCCTCCGGTTTCGCAAAAGTAGCTTTTCGGAGATTTCCTTCTTTCAACTTATACCCCTCCGGATACGTTCTCTGATGCAATTTTGCTTTTTCAATTAACTAGGAAGGGTATGTACTACTTTCCTAGACCCTTCCGGATTGAAGTTAAGCCTCTTATTTGACAATTCACACTAACGGTGAAGGGTCTTATCGCTCGCCTAACTTCGCCTCGATTAAGGTTTTGCTGCGCCCCTAGCCTTCCCTTTTCGTCTGGAACAGCCTAAAGGTACTTTATTCAACCGCTAATACTTTTTGGTAGGGGTATAAGGGCTTTTATAAAAAAAATTATAAAACGTGAAGGGTGTACCCTTCCAAAATGAGGAATTTGCTAAAAACAACCTCAAAAAATTTTCACGCTTACTTTTTTGCAAAACTTTTGTCCCTATCAGTAAGTTCAGCTAATTCCTGATCTATTGGTACCAAGATCAACTCGATATGCCCAGTAGTTTCAAAGTTATTAACCAAAACGTCTTTTTTCTAAAGTCAAGAAATTTCTCTCTTATAGGTTCCGCCTAACTTTTTCCGCAAATCTGGTCCTTTCGACCTAAAAATTATTGATCCGAGCTCAGAAGGCCTATACTTTTCTAGTTCAATGCAAAAAAACCGATCTAAAACGTTTTAGTTGAAAAAATTTGCGAAAAACTGTGCTACCTGTACCCCTCCGGATTGATGAATCCACCAAATCAAACACGTTAAGTTCGATTTCTCTGCAACCCGGAAGGCTTTCGGGTAGCGGAATTTAAAACTTGTAGATTCACTAGTGGACGTTGTCCGAACAACTGTTTTTACTGTTCTAACTCAAAAATTTCAAAAAATTTTCTGAATTTATAGTGTTTCGTTTTCTCAAAAATCACGAAATTTTGGTTTTCGGTACCAAAATAGTTCCAACCACTTTCGAACTAAACTTAACCGGTTCTATCTATTATGGTAGTGCAGTTACGATTGAACACACTAACTTAGTGCTTTTTTCCGTTTTAAAAAATATCGATATTTCAAAAATCGCGACTTGTGGGGGAATCAAAATATCGCTATTTTGACCCTAAAAACCGGTCTGTTTTCGTTGTTTTTCACTGAAAAACGATATAAGACTATTAATATAGGCTATGTAATTAATAATATTAGTAATACTATACCCCTCCGGGTTTGTTTAATATCCGCTTTAAGGTGCTTAACTCAGATATTCGCAGTTCGGTGAAGGGTCACTACTGTGCAGCACTGTCGAGCCCCCCACAGATTACTATCTTAATTTTTGTACGAAAAGGGATACAAAACTTGCTAACGATATCCAACAGTCGGTTGTTGTTGTCGCTGAGCCTCTTCTTGTTGCTCCTTGTACTGCTTGCCGGATCAGTCTTCTCCCAAGACCCTTCCGAATTGAGCGCAAATCAGCTGACCCTTCCGGATTGAGCGCAATTTATCATTAACGTGCTTAAATGCTCAAATAACCCTACAGTACAAGCCTCGCAAACGGGCTACAAAAATGATCGTAACAATCCTGACTGATATAAATGCCTGTAACAACAATATATCTATCAACAACAAACGGGAGGGTCGGATCACATCTTGTCTGGGGTGATGATTTCTACTGATTTTTTACTTTTTTACTGTTTTTGGTTTTTTCGGTTATTTTTTATGTTTTTTGTTTTTCTTGGGTACTATACTACTTTTTGTTTGGTTTTATATATATCTTTAGGTGTTTTTGGTCACGAACCCCTCAGGGAACGACGGGACCGCGAATCCCCCCACCCTTCCTGGTTCGTGAATTTTCGGTCTTAACTAAGTTAAAAAGCTATTCACGGTAATCCGGAAGGCTTCCGCGTTCCGAACTACCCTTCCGCCCCGGCGGTTTAGGCCTATTAAGAGCGTTAATGTGAGCATCCGCTCGGCGCGGAGTGCTCGTTAACGGTTCTGCCGGTCATGATGTTAAAAAAGAATAACACCCAGGAGCGCCATAAAAACATCTATGTAACATTCGCCCGGAAGATACATATCGACGGAAAATAAAACTAAGTCCTAAGACGACTGGCTAACGTCTAAACAGAGCTTTATATGCTTTTCACCGTCTCTACCAAGCCAGTACTTTTGTGGTTTTTTCTAACATCGGGTCGACAAAAACTTTACTGCTTTCGGCTTCGGTCAAAACACTCAAATTAACTTAATTATGTGCCATTCTGCCAGATGACACAGCATAACCTTCCCGCGACAGAAATAAAAGTGACTAAAGGCCTTATGAACAGAAAAGTGTTGCGACGGAGGGTCAGAATGTTCTAGAATTTTTATTTTTAAAATTTCGATCGGAAGAAGAACATTTCTGAGAAATAGAAAAAAGACGGCCATTTTGAATAAAAAAGACGAAAATCAGAACAACGATAGAAATTGTGAAGAACGGTTGTATCAGAGACAGAAAAACACGGAGCCTCTTATCGTGGCAATAACACACGATAAGGACCTTAGTGACAGATATTTGTGGAGACGGAGGCTTCAGTGGGGGGAAGAGAAATACCACGGAACCCTCCCGGGACACGAAATATAGGAGATAAGAGTGTTATCTCAAGAAAATCACGGGAGCGGAGGCTTGGTCCCCCAGAGACTGTTATATGTGAAGGGACTGGGTAAACTAACTATAACAGCTGCTGTAATGTCCTAGATCTTAATTAAACACCGATATTATTTGATATTTCAGGACATGAGTAGATAGAAAAAGGAAAGGGTCAATCCATCTCCAATGGATTTAATATAAAACTGTCACACAAAAACATATAGAAATAGGTTGTTCGAGCCGTGTTTTTAATGACAATCACGTAGTCTGAGGATCCGAGACTCAGCTATGTGGTTGTGTTCGCATGCAAACGAAAGCTGATCAAAAGTCGTTTGACTGATGGCCTAAAAATGGTAACTTTTTACTTTGCCCTAAACAGACCAGAAAATCAACTGGCAAGGTCGAGACGGTGAAAAACGAGTAGAATTAAGGTAACTGACGCCTGCCAGTCGTTGATAGGTACTTTTTCTACGCTCCGTCGCTGTGTGATATTTGGGCGAATGTTACATAGACGTTTTTATGGCGCTCCTGGGTGGGCCTGTTAAAGGCATGAAACCATCATGATCAGCAAGCGTTTCAGCGACGTACCCTCCGCTCCGGGCGTATGCCCGAGTTAGAGGCCTTAATGACCGTTATTGTACTAGGGGGAAGGTGCGTACCCTCCGTCTAGTGCAATTTAGCTTTTTAACTTAGTTAACACCGAAAATTCCGGGGGCCGGAGGGTTAGGTGGGAAATCTAGAGCCCGCTTGTCCTGAGGTCCCAGGACGAGAAACAATTAAAGAGAAAGTGTAAAACCAAACAAAAATAGTGTATAACCAAGAAAAAGCCAAAAATAAATTTATTTAAAAACAAAAAAGTACAAAAAACAGTAAAAAAAATCCAAAAAAGACCAAAAACAGTAAAAAACATAAAGTGACAGTTTATATGTTATTTCCGGACGAGATGTGATCTGACCTTCCTATTTGTTGTTGTTTCAGATTGATTTATATCGTTTCTGATAGAGAGATTGTGTGTTTTGGTGAAGGGTTGGGTACCCTCCCTCGAGTGTAATTTGAGTGTTTAAGCACGTTAATGGTGATTTTGCCGGTGACCGGAGGGTAGAGTGGCAGGCTGATCAACGTGTTCCACACTCAACAGGGACATCAAGGACAACATCCGCAACGACTGTTGGGTATCGTTGAAGCAATTTTAGTATCGTTCGGGTACTATTTCCTTAAAACTTAAGTGGTGGGGGGCACGATTGGCGCGGTCCGATTGTACCCTCCATCGATTACAAATTTCCGAGTTAAGGGTCTTAATTCGAATATTTTGGTGCAAAGGAGGGTATAGTACTATTTATTAACGACTATTTATAGATTATTTTCCTTACTATATATTACTTATCTCCTATTTAGACCCAAGAAACACCCATTTTTTGTCGAAAATTACCAATTTTCGACCAAACTGTAGACCCCCAAATTTTCGGATATCCGAGCTTTTCCGATAGGCAAAAAGCTTTTATATAGAGAGTAGCCACGTAGTTCGATCCCCTTTATTAAAGAAACCGCGTGAGCAAAGATTCAGTGGAAGTTAGAAAAACGAGAATTTTTCGACCAAAATTTTGATAATTTTCTGTATTTTGTCAATCTGTTTTGGGGATCGAGTTTTTGAGTTTTTAGAGTTAGAGCAATAAAATTTTTGCGTTAGGAGCGTGCTAGCATAAAGTGCTCGGTTACTAGAGAAATTTTTGGGTAACCCTCCGAGTAGCTCCGTGGATAGAGCTAACGACTTAAGGTTTGGAAAAGGAAGGAATCGGAGGGTCCAAATTTGATAGTTTTTGGCCAAATTTTTGTTTCTAAACCAATTTTGGTCCGGTTTTTTGCATTATTCCAGTGCCGTACAGGGCTACTACGCTCATTTCAAGTATTTTTAGGCACTTTCGACCGGAATTGCGAAAAAAGTCTTTCAGATCCTATACAGGTGGTGAAAAAGGCCATTTTGACGAACGCGTTTTTGGCGATTTCTCAAAGACTAGTTATCCGATCGGGATAATTTTGGTACCATAAGTCGACGTTTTTGACCACTTTTCCGAATCGCAACCGTTTTTGGGTTGATTATTTCGGAAAAGAAAAATTTTTTAGAATTTGTTGGTTCGGAGGGTCCAAGTAACGGGCAACCCTCCGAGCGGCAGAAAATTTTATCAAAACATCTTTTTATTCAACTGGGAAGGTTGACCGTGTCAGCCAACCTAGTTTTAAGTCAGGTAGACCGCTTTCAGAGGCTTTACTGCGGTGATTTAACCCTTTTTCTTGATTTTGGGGGAACCCTCCGAAGTGACCCTCCGGAGTCAGCTAAGCCCTTTAGCAACCCTCCTTAGTGGAAAATTTCCACGAGATCACCCTAAGAAGTTGAAACAGCTCCCCCTAGAACTCCTAGCTTATTTTGACGCTTTTTGAAGCTAGTAGGAGAACCTTCCAAGTGAGAACAGAAAATTTGAAAATTTTGGAGGTACCCTCCGAAGTGACCCTCCGGAGCGTATTAAGCATCTTATTGACCCTCCTTAGTAAATTTAGGGGGACCCTCCGAAGTAACTTGGGTGATTAAGATACCCTCCTAAGTAACTTGAGTGATTGAGGTACCCTCCGAGGTAACCCTCCGGAGTGTCTTAAACCTTCTAGCGACCCTCCTTGTAAGAGACTTGAGTAAACCTTCTGTGGCAATTAGGGAAACGGAAAATATCCATTTAATTAGGATCATATTAGGATATTAGGCGTGCTTATCAGGGTCATAAGAACCCATTCTGACCCGGAAATTCGTGATCAACTTTGGATTCTATATTGGGTGTATTAGAAGTACCCGAACAAGATTTTTTTTTTTTTTTTTTTTTGATTGTGATTTTGGTTGAGTGGTTGCCTTGAGCTACTTAATAGGAAAGTTCGGGCAATCCGGGAACAAATAAAGGAAGACCTCGGTGGGTGTATTAAGCAAATACACACCCACTTGAGAAGAAGAATTGTTCCCTACTCTCGTGCACTTGGAGCAGTCCGAGTGTGGGAGAGCTTTTTCATAGATTTGACGAATTTTCGACCAAGAGGTTGCCTTGAGCTACTTAGTAGGACAGCTCGGGCAATCGCAGGACACCTAAAAGAAGACCTCGGTGGGTGTATTAGGCAAATACACACCCACTTGAGAAGACTGTGTCCTGGGCTTCGTTCTTTCGGATCGTTCCGATTGGGGGAAGTCTTTTTCTTTAAGACTAAGTTTTATTTATCTATTTCTGAATCATCACTGCTTTTTATCGAAGATTGTTTAATTTTAACAAAGCAGTGACTTGATAAATTGTGTGGCGATAAATTGATACTGACAAAAGGTCGCTGTCACCTGTAGGATATTCTTATCTGATTATCGATTGTGTTTTGTGTGTCGATTATATCTTGTGGAAACTTAGTGATACTGTTATACTATACAACCGGGTTGAGTTAGCATTATATCAATACTGGGTAGACCCTGTGTGTAACTTTAGCTGAGTCACTAATTTAGTCGTGAGAGATCTAAGAGACATTTTGATACTGACGGAATCGAGTAGGCAGCGTTAAGTGATTTAACTAAATCTTGTTTGTGGTACGTTTGCATTGCCATCAAATTACGAATACTTTCATTTTGTACAAAACTATGCAGCGCAGGGACTCGTTAGGATCGACTACTAAAATTCCCAGGCTAAGCAAGGGAAGCACGCGGAAATTTAGAACTAGGCGTAGCCAAACCTCGTTTAGCAGCGCTTCCGACGCGTTTGCTGAAGACGAATCGACTAAAGGTCAACCTGATCTTTCAGTGATCGAAATGAGACTAAGGAGCGAGAAAAACCTTGATGGCAATCAAGGGCGGAGCGCCGAGGCCGAGCCTGCGAGCGAAACGCCGGTGGATCCCTTTGACGAAGGGGAGCGAACGCTCATTCGACCCGACTTTGAGCCAGACGGGGTCCTCGAACGAGAGGAAGTCGAGAGGACAGAGGAGACCTCGGAGCGTTCCGAGGTCGAACCTCGGGAGGAAGTGTTGTACAGGGGAATGTCCAAATCAGAGACTAAGAGCTATAAATGGAGAAAGGAACCTTCACATCTGACAAGTGCACACTCATCCTTGGCCAAACAGAGTAACAACGCGATGATGTCGAGTATGAGTCCGGGTGAAGAGCAGACGTTCTCGAAGGCCAAGAAGAGTTGGAAGTCCTTGTACGACGAACGCATGGCGTCACTACCAACTGTAGGTTTGACTTCCAGTGATGACTACCCGGAGATAACCCATCCGGATGTGAACTTCACACCGTGCCCAAGGAACGACATGAGCAGGGAGGCATCTTCTGCCTCGCCGACCAGGCCTATGTCAGATGGGATAACGATGGGAGCATCATCAACGTTTGACAGACTGATGACGTCAATGCACAAGCAAAAGGGCGGTGCGTCATCAAGTACTAGGCTACAGCCACAGTTGACCTCGTCTTCTCTGGGGCTAACCCCGCCACTGGGGGCAGCTGGTGACATAAGTGATATGTTCGCTGGTGTGATGAATGGCCTGGATGAATTGAGGCGAGACATGACTAAGCGGATAGATCAAGTTGACGAGAGAGCTCACCATGGTCGAGAGAATTTGAAAGATGAGCTAACGCACGTGAAGTCGCAGGCGAGGTTTGATCAGGCTCAATTGATTCGTGACACCGATCAATGCCTGGCCGAGAGCCTGGCTCAGGCAAACAAAGAGTCAGAGGAAAGAGAGGCTAGGATGACAAGAGAGATCGAGCGATTGTTGAATGATCATGATAATACCTACGCCCAAACGATGACTGGCCTGGAAAGGAGGTTGGACGCCAAATCTGACTTGATGATGCGGAAGCTTGACGCGATCCTGAATGGGAATAATTGGCAGGAGCATTCCAACTCAAGGGAGCGCTCACGCCATGCGAATGTTGGAGATGGTACGGGCAACAGTGCCAGAGCCCAGCAAGGCTCGAGAACGAACTACGAACATAGAAACAAGGAGCGGCCAAGGGCAGCCCCGCAGAGGCCTGGCTGGACAAATCCAGTCCCACCGGAGGCAGATGCCACCCCGGAGACAAGATTGCCAACCGTGCCACAAGTCAGTTCAGTACCAGATCTGACTACAGCCTCACAAGACACAACGATGTATGCCTCGATGTTTGAGCCTCTGAACAGATCTCTTGAAACATTCATCACCAAGCTCTCGAAGTCAACCGAGAGAGGAGAGAGGTCAAGAAGAACACTGAAAAAGCCGAAGTCATATAAAGACGAGTCAGACGGCTGCATTGATACTTGGATAGAGGTGATGAAGTTACACTTTGAGGAAGAGAATCTCTCCAAGAAACAAGAGTGCAGCGCGCTGACGAGCAACCTAGAGGGTACTGCATTAAATTGTGTAATGGCGAAAAGAGCCAATGAGAGAGACAGCGCTCGCAAGATATTCGACATCCTGCTGAATCGTTTCGGCTCTGGAGTACAAGGGCACCAGGCCATGGTGAAGTTCGAGAAGAGGCGTCAGAGAGATGAAGAATCAATAGATAAATTCTTGGACGACCTTGAATTGCTCAGGAGGAGGAGCAACCCGGATGAGAGAATATCCGAACGAAACTTGGCGATCGCTTCGAAGTTCATGGATGGTGTAAGGAGTGAGGAGTTGAAGACGATGTTGGCCACTCACTTCACCCTGTCGCTTGACCAGGTACCCACGCCCGACGACTTGCGTATGAAGTCACGCGAGTATTTACTGATAAAACCGAGGGCGCAAAACCGTTACAGCAATTATGGCAACTATAGCGGGACAAACACTGGTGCGAATTCCAGTTGGTACAAACCTCGCGATGACATGGACAAGAGGAGGTCGTGTGCGAATTGTGGTTCGATGGACCATCACGTTTCTGCGTGTTCTGCATACAAACAGAACATGAAGGCCATAGGCTACTTTCTCGAGGACGCTGACGCGACCGACGAGGATCATGAAGAGTACGTGAGAGGGCTCATCATGAAATATGGTCCGAGGTGTTTCTTCTGTAATTTGGAGGGACACTTCAAGTCGGATTGTACTCAATTTTGGGACGCAGTAGCGGACGCGAAACATCCCCGCCACGAAGAGGCGCTTTCGGGTGTCAAGGCCAGTCGAGCACGTCTGATGAACGAGGCTGAATCTCGGAGAAAGGAAACGACACCGAGCACCTTTGCGACCAAAAAGGTTAAGACATGGCCTGACGAGGTGGTAGCCTCGAACCTCGAAGCAGAGTCGTCTAGTCCACTCAAGGTGGATTACGGCCTGGCGGCAAGGACAGCGCTGCAGAATGTCAAACAGCACCTTGCCACGAAAGAAGTGGAGCAATGGGTAAGGTCGGAGCTGGAGAGCACAGATCTTCGGGAAAGTCTTAATGTCCTGAGTAAGACGACAAGAGCAGAAGATGAAAAAGAGCCCAAGAAACAGGGACTAAAACTGAACGTTATATCTGGCAAGACTTTCGGCATGACGAAGGCAGGGACCAAAATAATGTCTATCATCTCAGTCGCAGGGCACCAGGTGGTCAAGAACCTGAGCGAGCCATCCGAGATTACACTGGTCCACCTGGACATCTATGCCGACTACCTGAAGGAGAAGGATCCCAAACTGGACTCCAGGGCAGTGCGAGCGCTGCTCACAACGGGAGGTCCGAGGCTGATGAAAGTGGACGGACATTATATCGATGTCCATGGCCCTTACCCGATTCTGATGAACGTGGATGGCATCAATATCTACACGAAAGCTCACATAACTGATGCGAACGATCAGGTTGGCCGGATATACATTGGTCAAGAGGAGCTGAAGGTCAGACGAATCGGACACAACGCGATGCTCGAACAAGATGCTGTGCATATTGGTTGCGAGGCAGATCTGGCCGCACACGTTCTGGACGTGCAAGGCAGACAACTTTCAGTAAAGGGGCTGCTAGACACGGGAGCAGTGGTTAGTGTCATGCCAATCAAAACTTGGACCGACATGGGTTTCGAAAGATCGGATCTCATACCGACAAACATCAGGTTGGCAGCTGCCAATCAGGGAGCGATCTATGTCGCCGGACGAACCCCGATCATCTCACTGCAGCTTGGAGGAAGACATCTTTGGATGAGCTTCCTAGTAGTAGAGAATTTGGATGAATCCGACCAGTTCATCCTAGGAAGGGATTTCGTTCGCAACTTTGACGTCACGATTGATCTCAATGACGGATCGATTAGGATCAAGGATCCTGAAAGAAAGTATGAGAAAAGACCCCTTAATAAGATCTTAATTAATCAGGCCAAGGTGCCGATTTTTCTGGATCGAAAAGTTAGATTAAAACCGAACCAAGCCGTAGTAGCGACGTTTAGGATGAGGAACTTGAATGAACTCAGCAATGACAGACAGGTGTGTCTGGTACCAAATCCAAACAGTAAAAGCTCGGCTATTTTAGGAAGAAGCTTCTCACTCACTCAGAGTGGACTGTGTGTGAGTGTGTTATTGAACACAGAAGCAACAACAGTGACAATACAGAGGGGAAAGAAACTTGGCTACGCTTTGCCTCTGAACACAGACTTTCTGAGTGTGCAGAACTTGAAGAAGTTTGACGTAACTAAATGTCCATTACATGCGAACCAAGAATGTATAATGAAAAGAGTAATTGAATTGAAATCTTATAGGAAATTGTTTTCAATGAAGTCGGAAACAGATGATGGGCTGTCTAGTTGTTCCAACTTTCCTGAGAGGCCGACGGAAGCAGAGTTAGCAGCGAATAGGCCTGTCCTACCTGAGATAGAACATCTGAAGGGTAAAATATCTGACAAGGAACTAGATTCGCTTAGGGCGGTGCTAGATCGGAACGCAGACGTTTTTTCAAAGCATAAGGCCGATATAGGTTGTTGCAATTTTGTAGAGCACGAGATTGAGATAGAAGAGGGCTCGGTACCTCATAGGGAAGGGGCGAGAAGAATGACCCCAAATAAGTCAGAAGCGTGTAGGAAGGAAATTGAAATGTTAATGGAGTACGACATGATTGAGCCGTCGAAGTCCCCATGGGCTTGTGGCGTGGTCATGGCGAAAAAGAAAGGGGGACAACTCAGATTTTGTTGTGATTTCCGTTATCTGAACGCAGTGACTATAAAGGACGCATACCCGATTCCCCGCATCGATGAGAGCCTATCCAAGCTGGGAGACGCTAAGTTCTTCACGACGTTGGATTTGGGCTCCGCATTCTGGCAAGTGCCACTCAGAAAGCAAGATCGAGAGAAAACAGGTTTCGCGTGTGAGCTGGGACTCTTCCAGTGGAAGAGGATGCCATTCGGATTGTGCAACGCGACGGCCACATTCCAGCGACTGATGGCCCAGGCACTCACGAGCGTCACTAAGAAATACGGGAATCTCATCATGTGTTATGTCGATGATGTTGTGATTGCAACACCAACCCTAGAAGACCACATAGAGAGGTTGGAGGAGGTGTTTTCTTGCATGAAGCAGGCGGGTCTGAAATGCAAACCCTCTAAGTGTGAAATCCTCAGGGATTCCATAAAGTATTTGGGCCGCCTGGTTGACAAACATGGAGTGAGACCAGATCCCGAAGCAGTTGAAGCGGTGTTGACCTGGAAGGCACCTAAAACAGATACACAGTTGATGAGTTTTCTGGGATTCGCCAATTATTATCGTGAGTTCATCAAGGGGTATGCTGACAAAATATA
This sequence comes from Symsagittifera roscoffensis, assembly GCF_963678635.1. NCBI lineage: Eukaryota > Metazoa > Xenacoelomorpha > Acoela > Convolutidae > Symsagittifera > Symsagittifera roscoffensis. The sequence goes on along the minus strand of NC_087067.1, from coordinate 36,802,204 downwards.
CCCCATGCAGAGATTGATGAGAAACAAGGGCAAAAAGTTCACCTGGACTGATGAGGCACAAGTCTCATTTGAAAACATCAAACGTGAACTTTGCGAGGCACCGGTCCTCGGCATGCCAACGGAGAAGGGAATGTTCGTGCTGGACACGGATGCATCAGTGGTTGCGATATCAGGCATACTTCACCAAGAGCAGGAGTGGAACGGGAGAACGGTTCTTCGTCCGATAGCTTATGGAAGTAAAGTCCTGAGTGACACTGAGATGAAGTACGGCGCACCAAAAGCGGAGATGTTTGCTGTGATCACGTTCGTGGAAAAAGACAGGGCCTACCTGGGGAGTGCTCCATTCAAGTTACGTGTGGACAATCGTGCCCTTGCCTGGCTGAAAACCTATTCGATGGATCAAAGCTACATTGGTCGTTGGATCGTGCGCTTGGATGGATACCACATGATCATAGAGCACCGTACCCGTGACAAGCACCAGAACGCAGATAGCCTCAGTAAAAAGACAGAATTTTATGAGCGCCTCGAGGAGAAGCAGGCTAACCAATCAGAGATCAAAGACGGGTTTTCCTTTCTAGACAAAGAAACCTACGATAAGCTGCCACTTACTAGGTGGTTAGACAGATCAGGACATCCTATACCTGGACACCCTGACCTTCCAGTGGAGACGGCCGCGGAGATAAAGCTTTTAGCCAGAAGCGAACCCGTTCCGTTGGACCTGCTAGTCCGATCCAACTTGGTACAGCAAGAACTGACCAGGCTGGGTATAAACAGCATCGCTTTATTGAATAAGACGGTGAACGTGGCGGCGGACGTCATGGGAAAACTCCGTGACTTGTTGGATAGGGAAGTGAATAGGCATGATCGTGAATGGATGGAGACCATGCAGAGGTTGACTGTCACCGAGAGAACAGAGAAGAGGCCAGTGTCCATTCGCAGCCGAGGCGTTGAACGGGATTGCAGGTCGATCGTCAACCAGCTGGTGACCTCGATGCCGAAAGAAGTATTGTTGAGAACTTCGTTCACTGAATATGGAACATCGAATCAAAACCAAGCTACTGAGGAAGTCAGGATCAGGTCGAAATCTAGCTTCACGAGGAGAGTGCACTTCACGGATGCAAAAGAGGAATATGAGCCAAGCCCAGATTGTTCGTCCATGGACGAGACAATGTCCGGGGAGTCTGACACCTTCGAGCCAGTCAAGGACGTCTCCTCTGATGAGTCAGACACCTTTGAGCCCGTGCAGGACGACTTGTCCGGGGAGAGGTTGACTAGACCACCTAGGGGCAGAAATTTGTCCGGGGAGTCGGGTTCAAAGCGACCGATGGACAGAGTTTTGTCCGGGGAGTCAAGAAACATCTCAGACAACTTGGAATATGATGTTGAGGAATCAGTCGTTTCAAGTGGTGACTCGAGACCCCAGTCCTGGGACAACACGTCTGAAACAACTTCCAATTCCGATGTGTCAGAGATCGCAATCCACTCCTTATTGGTAGACTGGAAGCAGCGTGGGCTGGACCGAGAAACACATCAGGATCCAGACAGGGACAGATACACCTCAGATGAAGAGGGCACTGTGGTAGATAATGCCGCAGACGAGCTCGAGCTGATAGCAGTTTCAAAACGCCCAACCAGATTGCTGCCACATGGTACAGTCGTCCGTACCAATCTGGAACCATCTGTGCAAGAAGCGACGCCTTTGAAAAAGATATGGTGTGTCAAGATGATGGACGATGCTCATGCTCCGGAGATAATGAGTGGGCAAATGAACGTGGTGAAGACGTATTTGAAAGCCAGGTACAGGCTGTCGGATCTCCTGAGGGCTCAACGAAATGATAGAATGACGAGCAGTCTGAAAAGATGGATCGAGAATGGAGCACCTGACAAGGGAGACTTGGAAGAAGACAGCTACAAAATCCTGAAGCAATTTTACCTGAAGAGGAAAGACTTGTTGTACCTGAATAAGGACGGAATCGTAGCCTGTAAGCGCAAGGAGGAGGACAAGGTCCTTTATAAATACAATTCAATAGTGTTACCACAATTGTACCAGACTGAATTGCTCTTTCGCTCACATGATCAGATGGGACATCAAGGCGTGGACAAAGTGTATAACAGGATACAAAAACGATTCGAATGGCCGGGATTGAAGAAGGCTTGTGAGAAATGGATAGCCGCATGCCTGTCTTGTCAACAGGCAAAGGATCCCAGGAAACTAAGGTTCCCCCTACAGTCAATAGAATCGTCAGGTTTCAACGAAGTGGTGCAAATTGATCATCAGAAAATCTGCATGACAGCAACGGGCTATAATCAGGTGCTGGTAATGATCGACCATTTTACAAAGTATGCGGAGGCAGCACCCTGCATGACAGCGTCGGCAGAAGAAACATGCGATCATTTGATAAACGTGTGGATAGCAAGGCATGGCTGCCCCATCACGTTCCAATCGGACAATGGCAAAGCATTCGTAGGTGATCTCACGAAAGAGTTAATGAAAAGGTCGCAGGTAGCGCAGGCCCACTCGACCACTTATCACCCGCAAACGAATGGCTTAGTCGAGAGGCAGAATCGCACACTGGTATCCATGTTGAGAGTCTACTGCTCACGCTATATGGATGACTGGGACAAGCACTTGCCGCAAGTGATGGGTGCTTACAACAGCACGGAGCATTCCACCACGGGAAAAAGTCCGCATATGATGCTGACGGGTCATGAAAAAGCACTCCCGTTAACGTTCTTCTACCCTGAATATGAAGGGAAGAGAACAGCACCGCAAACGTACGTGCGGGACGTTATTAGAAGACAACAGGACCTCAATGACTTATGCAGGAGGAATACGCAACAGGCGCAAATTAGACAAAAAAGGAGGTTTGATAAAAGAACAGCCGATGCAAAAGCCTACTCAGTTGGCGATTACGTCTGGGTGTTCCAGGAAGTGGTTCCACCAAAAGGAACCAAGAAACTATTAAAGAAATGGCGTGGTCCATTTCAGATAACAGAGGTGCATCAAGGAGGTCGTTTTTATCGGCTGAGCACCGGAAGAGCGGCTCATTACGAGAATATCAAACCACACAACGCCTCGTCCGAGGATTGGTGCATCCCAGCGGACATGCAAGAGGGAGACTATTTAATAGTGGATCCTGCTTGTGAAGTGAATGAAAGGGGTACTCGCGACAAGAACGACGGGAATGAGATGGTGGACAATTGTGATCTACCACTGGATCTCGAGTTGACTGAGCGAGTAGAGGTGGACGATGAAACTCTACCCTATGCCGAAGAAGACTGGGATTGCCCGGAACAAACCGAAATTGACAAAGGAATACAGCCTGACTTTCCGCTCACTATGGAGACACGCCAAAGTAAGAGGGGAAAAAACCAGAAGAAATACAATCCGTATGGCGAGGACTTCGTTGTAGACCGGATAGTAGTGAGTGATGTCATAGACTCGCTGGTGGGGCTGGACGAAGTAGCAATGCTAGAAGAAATCGACCTTGTGAACGATATGGATCAAGATTGGATCGACGATCGATCAGAACCGGAAGTGGAGTTCGAACCAGAAGCGGAACAGACTCATGAGCAAGAACTAACAAACTTGCGCGTGCTCGAATGGCTCCACGATCTGCCGACAGATCCAAAAGAGACGATCCTGACGATTCAGGACGTCGACAAAGACGGCGTCAAATACATCAGTCATGACAATACCGAGTCCAACTGGGTCGCCCCAGATGGTCCTCTACGTGTTCCACAATCCAACCTCGGTCTCCTAGACTTTGGGCGATCGACGGGGACGTCGATGGATATTTTTGTCCGGGGAGTGGGGGTAGGACTCACCCACACCGAAAATCTCATAATAAAAAAATTGAAATCGGCAAGGGAAACCGGAGAACTAGAGACAGAGGGCGAGAATGCTAAGAAACCACCTTTTGGACGAATCTTTGAATCGTATTTTGATCTCCCGAACCACTATTCGAACAATATCGTTATAACGGACAGCGATTTCATACTCACGGAACGCACGTGCGCCATAGCGATAACTGCGGACGTAAGCTTTAAAACAGCACTAGCGGCCGACTTTAAAAGAGAGTACAAGAATATCGAGTTTTTATGGAAACAGAGGCCGGGTGTAGGAGGAATGATAGCGTTACCCCCTGTTGCATCACAGATACCAGGGAAATATTTGTGTTTTTTGGTTACGAAAGCTACTGATAGGCAACACGTGAATCCGGAGAGCTTGGTGTTGGCCTTGACTCGACTTAGGGATTTCCTGGTTGAGAGAGGTGTGACCTCTCTCTCGTTGCCAGTATACGATCCTAATAGGGGAAAGCTACATCCGAGAGAGTTGTACGCTCTTGTGCATGTGATATTTTCAGAGACTGACATAGAGGTTTACTTACATAAAAAATACTATCTGAGCATATGCTAAGAATTGCGCTCGGCGATAAGTGGTTTTTATTAAGTTGCTCGATAAGAATTAGAGTCAAGCTTTAGGTTAGGCTTTAGGTACAGTATTAGGAATTAGGTTTTTATATGATAGTATAGGTGTGTGATGTTTATGTGTTTATGTTATGTTATTGTTATGATATGTTTTATGTTTGTGTCATCAAGGTGACAGCGCTTATTCGCGCTACTCTGACAAAGATAAAGGTGGACGATCCACCTTGGTGCTAAATTTCAAATCAGAATTGTGAAGAGAATTTCAATGGAGAATTTTAAAGAATTGATTGATGTTGCATCCAAAAATGATGGTTCTAAGTCGCGACCTGTTTTTTAGATCTTGATTGATCGAAAATTGTTTACTGAACACTGAATCAGAAGAGACAGAGAGAAATTACACGACACGACAAGAAGAATCAACACGAAAAGAAATGGGTGACACTAACGAACTCATGGAATTCCTCTCAGCGAGTCTAGGAGCGACTCTAGACGAGATCTATCAGCGGCTGATCGATTGTGATTTTACACGAGAAGACCCGGGGTTGGCGATGTTTGTGGTCGCACTCCTCAATGCACTGGGAAGAGAGGGTCGAGGGAATCGCCCTACAGAAGTCGTGTTGATGTTGGCCTTCGGTGAGTCCGGGACCGCCGAGAGAGGCCGAAACCGATTGATGAGATGGAGGCGCGGAGAGATGTCTGGCCACGACCTGGCTCGTGAGCCAGGACTAGGTGAGCAAAGGGACCACCGGCTAGGTGAGATGCCCTTGCCCGTCCAACCTGCGCAGCCACTCATTGGAGCGAAGAGACAACGTGATGGGCCAGGCCCGTCACACTCTGTCGACTCTCCAACAGCTGCTCCTCCCCTAAAGAGAGTGAGAGCGGGCAGGGAGATAGTACAACACTGACAGGGGGAGAAAAAGAGAATCTGATACCCCCTATGCTCTTGGCAGGTCTGACCGTAACCGCCACAAGGTCGAAGAAGACGGCGCGAACCCTGGCAGACACTAAGTTAGAAATGGAAGTAATCAGTCAATGTGGATCTGGAGGACTTGAAGATTATAGGCCCTCGCGAATCAACATGGCCAAGTTGAAACTGGAAGGACAACTCGACGTGGTCGAGTACAGTCGAATAACTGTGCCGGAATCGGTCCATATGGGAGATCCGGCAGGGGGTTATGTGGAGATGTTGAAAGCGAGGAACTCCGCGAGAGGGCACCTGATGGCTTGGAGCGAGAAGAGAGCCATGCAAGAATATTTGAAGGGGCTTACGGAGAACTCTAACTTCAATCGAAGAGAGTATGGCACAGTGATGTCATCAGAAGCGAACGAAATCGGATTGGAAAAACTGCTAGAAATTTCTTGGAGGGCGGCCCTCCAGAAATACTTCGATGAGACGATGAATGCACCTGCTACTGTGGCAGCATACCTGGCTCATCCTTGCGTGAGAACTGATCTGCAAATACGACTGGCTTGGTGCTTGATGGGCATCAAAAAGGCGGAGTATGAAGCCAGTAATGACTCGAAATCACGAGAACAGGAGCTAGAGTTAATGGAAGCTCTACGAGCATTGATTTCGAAAGATGATTCAGCGATAGCATGGGCTAAGCGTAAGGATGCCCTTTGCTTTGTCAGGTTCGTGGTGGATCGCATCCCCACTCCTGTGTTGGGAGAATGTATAAAGATCATTCGGCAAAAGGGAGTTGATTGCGAAAGGAACTTCCTTAGGGCACTCCTAGAGCTATATCAGGACATGCCATTGACCGTGCCAAGCAAGGAGTCGAATGATATGGAAAGCTATCGCAAGTTGGAAGAGGTGAGAAGATACTCCAACAAAGAATTGAGAGTGAGCAGAGACTTGATTGAAGCGGCCAGAGGACAAAAGGAGTTTGCAACACTAGGGAAACTGAAGTCGTTCCAATACGTGTCTGGTATACCAGGGATGGCGTATAATCCCTTCGTGAACGAAGAAGCCAGGGAAGCATACTTCGACTACGAGCAAGTCACAGTGCTCAACTTCTGGGTTGAACGGATTAAGGAAATTGGAATGTTGATGGTGGAACAACCCAAGCTTGGAATTATTTTGGAAGAACGAGTAGTCGAGCCCTCGATTCCCGAGCTAAAAGGGCAAGTGAGTTTTGATTGTGGTTCTTGGGACGGTCCCTTGAAAACCAGTCTAGTAGTGATGTGGGAACTCATGAAACCTTCCTGGTGTCCCCATCCTAACGCAGGCTTAATCTGGGACATGACCGCGGATATCATGTTAGACCGGGATGATGATGCGAGTCTACATGATCTGGCCATGATACAACACCTGCTGGCCATGAGATTGACGAAGAAGAAGAGCAACCCGTCCACGGAGCTGTCCGAGGAAGGTACATCGAGTAATTGGTTGAAGCAAGGCACATGCTTGGCTCAACACAGTGGGATGGAAGGACATGTTTGTAACCTGGGACACTGCCTGATTACGCTAAGCGAGCAGCATCGACAACTGGCACGATTGTACGGAAGATTGAGCGTGTCAGATAAGAGTGCCATGGAGTTGGTCGCAGACTGCCATGGGGTGACGGACGTAAACCTGATCACAGCCTTGGGATTTTGCAGCATGACGAGTTCGATAGAATCGCTCGAGCGCTTGGAGCGTGCCCATGAGCTAGTGACGTCCCTCAGCGTGGAAATATTCCCTGGAGCATTACAGACAGAACAAAAGATTGGAGGCTGGCGAGAAGCCCTAGAGAATGAAATGAATCTGAAGGATAGTGAAGCCTATCACAGACCTGCTGGTTCAAAATATATGGTGGGTTCAAGCTCAGCGCCGTATTGTAATAGCAAGTATCCTACGCACATGGTGGTGATGGATGCGAGGACGCAACAAGTGTTGGTTGACCAACTTTTCTCTGTGCCAAAGTGCGTGAGGTTGGCCAGAATGTCAGAGAGGTCATATGACTTGTTGGCAAAGATCTTTCGGGCAGTCCCGAAGAGATCCGAAGGCGAGTTGCAAGACGTTGTGGGTGAAGAGTTCATGAGACTGAACGAAGGAAATGTGAGTGAGTTCGAGAAACAGAAAGCGAGTGGAGCGTTACCTACTGAATTCCCCACTATAGAAGATAAAGACGACCTACATAGAATTCTGATGGAAGTGGAACCGTTGCTGGGAGCCTCAGGGTATCGGACCCGAAGGAACATAGTGAGAACCCATGGGGAGTATCCTTGCCACTGCTTGGCTCAGACGTTGTGGTACCCTAAACGCGGGAATCTGATCCTAGTCTGGGACGTGGAGGAGTTGTACTCCACGGGGTTGCCCGATCAGAATCAACAAGTGTCAATCGTGGTGGTTAGCGCCATGCTAGCAGTGAGATGGTTAGAGGCTAACGCGGACACAAGTGAGCAGGAGACGGCCGTGCCGACTCCTGAACAGTTGAGCAACGTTAAAATGAGTCGTGAGTTGGATCTTTTCAGAACCACCTGCAAGGTTCTGAGAATACCTAAAGCCATTGAAAGAATATGGTCAAGGCAAAGATTGATGCCTTGGTTCCGTGCAGTGATGACATCTTGGATGTATGAACGCGCGAAGCGTCACATGTCAAGGAATACGGAAGCCTATCAATCTTTCCAGCTAGATATAGGACCAGGAGCCTATAAACGAGCATTCTTGACGCACAGAAACGCGGTCACCACAGCGGTGAAGCGGGTAGCTGGAACGCCTTGTGTTACTGAAGATGAGAAGAAAGAGGTCTTAAGAGCTGACCTAGAACGAAACGTGAGCCTATGTCTTCACAACAGCTTTTGCAGGAACCGGGAGCAGAAGGTGAATGTGGACTTGCTACCTTGTTGCAAACCGAGGCTGTTGGAACAGGAGGGTTGGGGCACGGCCCGCAACTCTCTGGACATGTTAGAGAAAGTTCTGGAAGACAGTGACGCTGAACATCAGGATGGAGAAGTGATGGAGTGAAGATGACCAAAGGAGAGAGGAGAAGGAGAGAAAAACTTGATTGTCTTTGTGTGTAAAAACTTGAACAAATCAACCAAGTTTTGATTATTGAACTTGTGAAACTTTTTGTTTTGATTTAGTTTGGTCAGACCAAACTTTGAAAATGTTGCAATTCTTAAAATTGTTGATTTTGTTGATTTTAGTTACTACTATCTATGTATGTATATAAGGAACATAGGTGAGTATATTTACCTATTTATTCACGACTGAAGTTTTTAACCTGTGTAAGACACAAATTCACTGTGTGGCGACATGGTAAAATTGAGTAAACTCGCTCGAGAAGGGTGGGTAACTCAATAACTTTCCTAGCCACAGAGTTTCTTAGTTTTAATATTGAAAGGACCGCATAAATGACTAATTATACTTGGTGAGTGAAGTTAAGTTAATTTTAACGGGTGCGTGGCCGTGCCACGTCCCACTTTTTAATCACAAAGAGCGAAAAGAAGTTGTATAACAAGACGACGTAAGTAGTCAGAAAAGAAATTTTATCTAGGACACTCCTCATGGTGCAAATTTTGTGAAAATGTTGAAAGGCAGTGAGATGTAGTACGATGCCATTTGTGAACACGTAGTGAGTTGAAGTGGAGTAGATAAATTTCATTTTCTTATGCGATTTGTAAGATTGGTTACAGAAAACTGGATACCTACTTGACGATAACCCGGTGTTGTGCGATCAATAGGGACATTGATGGAGACTTGTCCGGGGAGTATGTGCCATTCTGCCAGATGACACAGCATAACCTTCCCGCGACAGAAATAAAAGTGACTAAAGGCCTTATGAACAGAAAAGTGTTGCGACGGAGGGTCAGAATGTTCTAGAATTTTTATTTTTAAAATTTCGATCGGAAGAAGAACATTTCTGAGAAATAGAAAAAAGACGGCCATTTTGAATAAAAAAGACGAAAATCAGAACAACGATAGAAATTGTGAAGAACGGTTGTATCAGAGACAGAAAAACACGGAGCCTCTTATCGTGGCAATAACACACGATAAGGACCTTAGTGACAGATATTTGTGGAGACGGAGGCTTCAGTGGGGGGAAGAGAAATACCACGGAACCCTCCCGGGACACGAAATATAGGAGATAAGAGTGTTATCTCAAGAAAATCACGGGAGCGGAGGCTTGGTCCCCCAGAGACTGTTATATGTGAAGGGACTGGGTAAACTAACTATAACAGCTGCTGTAATGTCCTAGATCTTAATTAAACACCGATATTATTTGATATTTCAGGAGCTAAAAGTCTGAATAAAAGAATAAAAGTCTCAGTTCCGACACCCTTCCGGATTCTTGAATCCACTGAATCAAGCTCGTTAATCTTGATTTCTTCTTAATCCGGAAGGCTGTCCTCCACCCTTCGCCGTTATCTGCAACGGCCTTGCAACTATTGTAGCGACACAATAGTTGCAACTCGGAGTGCTCTGCTATTCCTGCAATATGCTGTTGTTTTTTATCACGATTCTCGTAGTTATCGTCCGCGCAACTAATGTTGTGTTTTTCTTCGACCTTTTTGCCAAAATGGCCGTTTCTGACGTTTCTCAGAAATGTTACGTAATCACTTCGAAAATTTAAAAATTAGCAATTCCCGAATCCTTCAACCTTCACGTTTTGTCCCATCGTTCAAATAACGTCGTTAATCCTTTAAAATCACTAATTCGGAAGGCTCGCTGCTAAAATTTCGAATTCCGCAGAGATTGCATTTTTCACATTCTGGTCGAATGTCACATGGACTTTAGGGGATTGAACTAACCCATGATAAGCGGTTAGTGGGAATTTTACAAATCAGCATAAAAAAAATCAAAAGACAATTAAATTAATTTAAAATTTAAAATCGAATTATAAAAATAAAAATTAAGGAACAATCTCACCCGAGCTCAGTAAGTCCAGCGGCGCACCACCAGACTCCTCAAGCCAGTTCCAGTTTCCCACCTCCCCACAGAAAGCCACTTGACAGACATGTCTCTAAAATCCCTCAGAGGGCGCTCCACAAACAGGCACAAACATCAAACATAACAAATCTATTTAATAAGTTTATCACAACAATTAGGCTAAAAGCCCGCCTCTGAGTGACCTCGAGCAAAGAAAAACGTTAATAAGTAGTAGGCTCGATGAAGGAAATGTAAAGGGAGGAATAAGGCTTGCCATATATCGTATTATTCTTGCGCTGTAAGCAACCTTCGTTTTAGTTGCAAATGGAAGTGTTCTTCATTGCAATTTCAGAAGGGACTGAAAAAAAATCACAAAATCTTTTTTTTCCCGCTCAATTTGTGTATGCTCAAAGATTGTCGGCTTTGTTTCCGCTTGGTAAGTTTTGTTGAGACGCAATTCATAGACAATTCAATAAGTGCTGTTGTAGAGGAGGGACGGTTGAAGTAAATACCTCTAATGACAATGCAATAAATGCTGACTTGACTTAATTCCTGCAATATTGTTTATTGATGTTTTTATATAATGCTGGTATGGGCCCTATCCAGCTTGTGCACGACCGTACCTAAACGGAAGGGCCCCTTTTGTAATATACTATTTTTTGTTGAGTTGCTAATGTTACATTCAAATGTCTGGCTTCTTCGCCTAAAGTTATCTTCTATCGAGACAATTTTAAATTTTAGTAAATTTAGTGTTTTGCAACATTTTTCATTTTTTTTCGACTTTTGTGTTGTATCGCCAAAGATGCGAAGCTCCGCTATGCCTGTGTTAAAATTTACAATAAGAAAAATATAAATATCTAAGAACGCCGTGCCGAAAAATTTAACCGTTGGTTGTGGAGAACGAACTAGAGGAAAGTTCCAAGAAAAAAATACATTAAAAGCAGTAGGTTACAATTTTTCAGATGATTGGTTAGTAGTGCAATATCTTGGTTATCGTGAATGAAAACAATCATGGCCTCTGATGCGATTCCACCGTACTCTATTGTAGAACCAATTGGTAGTGGAGCATATGCAAAAGTATTCAAAGCAGTCCACAGAAAGCGTCCCAATGAAATAGTTGCGCTGAAACGAATTGATGTCAGCGAGAAAAATCTCTCAACAGGACTGCCCCAGTACATATTAAGAGAAATTTCAATGCTTAAGAAACTTAACAAACCAGCGCATCCAAATGTTGTCAAGCTTTTTGACGTTGTTATGACGCCCGATGACATTGAATGCCCGAAAAGTCTTTCGGTCGTTCTGGTATTCGAATACCTTCCTCGTAGTTTGTTACACTATATAGAATACGAGCCAATTATATCTTCAGAGATGTGCAAGCATGTTTTACACCAGACATTGATGGGCATTGACTTCCTTCACGTAAGTGGAGTTTTGCACAGGTAACAATCCGAAATATAATTGTCCTTATCTCAATTATAAATGTCCTTATCACAATCTAATGCTTTTCGATACAAATGAAGAAACTAAAGAAAAAGCTGGAAATCATTTGTAGAATTAGCAGTATGGCTGACGAGTAACATGAACTCAGTCGTTAGTATAGATTGAGACTAATTAGTTTAAATTTCAGAGACATCAAGCCTGAGAACCTTCTTTTGTCTCATGAAGGCGTTGTCAAAATAGCAGATTTTGGACTGTCTAAACCTGGTGACATTGGAACGTATCTCACTACAGTGACAGTTACCCTCTGGTACCGGCCACTTGAGATCATCTTAGGCTGTGACTACAATTTTTCAGCTGACATCTGGAGTCTAGGAATGGTCATGTGCCAGTTGTTCAAGAGGGTTCCACTAATTCAGGGTAACTCTGAAGTTGAAGTTCTGACTAAAGTTATTTCATATTTGGGTCTTCCAGAAGCAAGATTGTGGCCGAAAAAATGTTCTGTCACACGTGAACAGTTTACCTCGGCTGCCGGAAAGAAGTTGAAGCGTGCGATGAACATTTTGTGTTCGCATGCATTTTTGTTGCTAACTTCTATGTTGGAATATGACATCGACAAGCGTTGCAGTGCAGCTGATGCTCTAGCTTCAGAATATTTCACGCCAGAGTGTAATTGTGGATTCCAGAATTCATTTCCGGCTCCATTGGAACCGACAGGATCAAAAAGCAGGAAAAGATAATTTTATAGATTATCAAAGCTATCCGCGAATATAAAAAATGTGGTCGAAATATTAACATGACAAAACTAGCTTATTTTGTTCATTTAGATAGCTTTGTTACTTGCCGTTGATCATTTTGTTCTCTGTTCTGTCGTTAAAATTTGGATTTTCAAAAGAACATTTTTTTGACATTGCTTTTTGTTATGGATCTAGATAATGCAAGAATTGCTAATTGTACTAAAGTTGTAGGCTTATAGGTATTCTCGTTATTATTTTTTACCTCTTTGAAGTAAAGTTGAAATCTTTCGTTCTTTTCCATCGACATAGAAATTCGGTAACATCATCAGGTCGAGTCGGTCTCGATAACTGCGACCAGAAATTTCTAAAAGTAAAACGGTTTGATTGTTTGCCATGCCACTTACCATTTAAGCGTTTTTGCGACGACAAGAAATTTTAGGTACCGTCTAGCAAGCGGTGTGCTGCTAGTAAGTAGACAAACTCTTTTTCATACTCGTCCGTATGCAGACAAATGCGTGAAACTGAATTCTGATTGGGTGATAAGGGATACGAAGTGTGATTTTGAAAAAATATATATATGCTCCTGGTTAGCAAGGGTAATCAAAAATGAAATACGTGTAATATACACTTGTCAGCGTCTAATATAGTCTTTCTCTATGGTTGATTACGAGCTGATATGGCACAACTAGAGCATCTGGCTATCAGAACCTATTTTTATTGCTAGGCTTTGAGCGGTTCGGCCTATCTTTCTTTGTTAGGGTTGGCCAATTTGTCTGGTTTCCATCTCGTCGATCGCAATAAGTTATCGAATGAATATTTGTCTGGTCTTTCATTCAATCTTTTCACAATTTCAAGCCAATTGCAAGATCACTATATAATCAATTTCATCAGAATTCTTAATATGAATTGAATGACGTCAAACTGGAACGTCACAATAAAATTTTTTCAGAGTAAAATCGCGTCTAACAGAACCAATGAATCGTTTCGTAGCTTGGATTATAATGAATTCATTGAAAGATTCCGCGAAGTTAGCCTAAAGAAAAGGCTTTTGCTTGGGAGGCCGAAGGGGCTGTTTCTGTGCGTAATTCAATTTTTCTGTCTAATAAAAATATTTTGTTTTGTCCTATGTTTACTTTTTTTTTACTTAATTTCCACAACATGAGCTTTTCTTTAAAGTTCAGCAATTGTTACTATTTTAGAATTGCATTTTTTACCTTTTTGAAAGTAGAACTTTTTGTCATTTTTTGACACAATTATTTTAAATTTCGTTGTATATTCAATCGCACCCAGTCAGACCATTTTTAACCGTTCACATATGGCTGAGACATAAAGTTTCAGTTTTCAGACATAGTTCGAAACTTGCTAGGATCTTAACGAATTTTCTTTAGGGGTTTTTCAGGTTTTTTTTCTATAGTTTTTTTTCGGCTTCAATTGAATTCTTTCTCTTTTGCTGAAAGTCGAATTGCACTCTTTATTTTTGAAAGTGAAACTGGTGCGAAAAATCTATTATATTTTTAAATGCGGGTTTCACTATCTCGCTGTATTTAAGCTTTTTAACGCATATTTTTGTATTTTTAACGAAAGAATTTTTGCGCGCTTAAACTATATCGTAATTTGCAATGTTTTTTTTTCGATTTTCCCTTTTCAATTCAGTGTTTATTTCACCAATCAGCAACCTAATAGTGAGATTTTTTCAGGGCTGTCAATTGTATATGCCCAAATCCTGAAAGCTTACGAGATATGAGGAATTTCGTGATTTTTCAGAAAGTTTTAGAAAACTCAAATTAAAAAGTAATTAACAAAATATGGAAATTAACAACCCTGTAGTAGGGTGCTGTCAGAGTACTCTCAAGGATTGCAATTCTTGCCCTCAAATAAGACTGCTCAAATCCTTGTAGCTTTCGAGATATGACTTGTTTTATGATTTCTTTTATAATTTTTCAGAGAATTTGTATTTAAAAAAATAAAAAGATTTGAAATTCCCAACCTTGTTGTTGGGTTCTGTGAGGGTACTCTCGGCAGTTCTAAATTGCAATTTTTGCGTCCAAATGCGACAACTTCAATGCTCTTATTTTCCGAAATGTGACGTTTGTTAGATCATTATAAAAATGTTCAAAAAATTTCACTAAATTTGAAATTAGCAACCCTGTAATTGGGTGCTGTCAGTACACTCAAAGGATGCAGATCTTGTTTCCAATATATGCGGATTTTCATGAGGTGTCCAAAAGTAGAAGCACCGCAAGTCTTTGATTGATATTTTAATTCAAGAGTACTACGAAGCCCTGATTGTTCAAACTGACGTGTAAAGTCGAGAAAAAAAATTATTTGCACTGGTGAGCGTGCGAAAATTTTGTACTAGTACGAACCTTTTTTAAAAACCTAACTCGCAAATAAAATTAATTTGGTGTTGGCTCTTTTGCTATAATCACGATCTGTAGCTTTGGAATTTTCATATTTGTTCTCTGCTTTATTTGTGGTCAGTGTTCTGGAATTGTTAAGCGTCCGTGGCTGAGTGGTTGTTGCTCGTAATCTCTAGGTCACTGGATTGAATCCGATGCGTAGCTGAATTTTTCCTTATGAGGTTTTTTATTCTTTTTCTCATTCAACTTCATAGCGCTGCTTTTGCTGTATTTTCGCCAGTTTTTGTGAAGCACAGCTTCGCTTCTGTGTTGAAAAACCTAGTTTTTTTTTTAAAAATGCATCGATTCCATTTGAATTAGTTTATTTAGCGGCACAAGCATTTATAGCAAGAAATATATTGCTCGTTAAGTATTGCAAATGGCCATTTCTCAACCCCACATAATTTGACGAAAAATTATCGGAGGTAAAATATGTTTCAAGTTTGAGCTCAAGGCATCAATACTTTTCTGATTATGTTATGGTATTACAAACCCCGATACAAATGGTTGAAGAGATATGGTAAATAAAGTCAATCGAATCGATTCATGGTGAAAAAATCAACCGAGCATAAATATTTTCTTCGAAAGTGGAAACAAAAACGCAAACAAAACCTATTAATCCAGTTTTCTCTAGTTCGGTTAGTTTTAGGAAAGTGTGATGTAGGAATTTTTGTTTTGAGTTTGATAGAGTAAGTTGAAAAATCTGTTAAAAGGTTAATCGTTTTTTTTTGTCGGTTTCCTTGATTTCATTGACAATTTCCTACTTTCTTTGGTAATGTTTTAGTTATATGCCTGATGCAGTCAGATAACTGGTTTGGGATTCCGCAATCTCAGCAGTTTTCGTCTTCAAAGTTTGCTGTCTTTGAAGACATGCTTTGCTGTTGTTTTGCAGCACTCCCCTGTTTTGTTAAGGGAGTGCGGCTTTTTTTCGTGGCGGTGTCTGTAAAAAAAATTAGTTTGATTTGAATGTAGTGGGACTGATAGCGATGTCGGAGTTAAAGTGTAATCTTAAATTATTTCAGAGATTATTTTGTTCTAAAAAAGTCTGATATTCACTTTTAAATCTATTTCTTCACTATCTTGCTATGGTTAAGCTTGTTCAACGTAATATTTTGCATGTTCAACAAAAGAGTTTTTTCACGTTTAAGCCATATCGTGTATTACAATGGTTAAGATTTTTTGGATTTTCTCCTTTGAATTCAGTGTTTATTCCACCAAGTTTGAAAATAGTAACCCTGTATTGGGACGATGTCAGGGTTTTCTCCAGGTATTGCGATTTTGGCCTCCATATATGAATAACTAAATCCTTTTAGCTTACGAGATACAGTAATTTTCGAGATTTTTCAAAAATGTCTAGAAAATTAATTTAAATAAGTTTCTCAATTTTTGAATTTCTCACACTGTAATTGGGTGCTGTCAGGGTACTCTCAGGGGTCGCGAATATTGCCGCCAAAGATCACTTCTCAAATCCTTTTAGTTTTTGAGATATGACGTTTTTTATGATTTTTTCAAAATCTATTATATATTTAAATGCGGGCTTCACTATCTCGCCATGTTTAAGCTTTTTCAACGTATTATTTTTGCATGTTTAAGCTATATCGTATATTGCAATGGTTAAGAGTTTTTTTCTATTTTCCAATTTGTTTTTAGTGGTTATTTTACCGAGTTTAAATTAAGCAGCCCAATATCGAATTAGGGGTTATTTAAATGCGGGCTTCACTATCTCGCCATGTTTAAGCTTTTTCAACGTATTATTTTTGCATGATTAAGCTATATCGTATATTGCAATGGTTAAGAGTTTTTTTCGATTTTCCAATTTGATTTGTGGTTATTTTACCGAGTTTAAATTAAGCAGCCCAATATCGAATTAGGGGTTGCGAATTTGGTCTCCAATTTTGAATGCCCGAATCATTTTCATTTTAGCTAACGAGATAAGACGATTTTTGAGATTTTTTCAAAAATTATCTGAAATATCAAAAAACAAATTTTTTTTTAAAAACTCGAAGTTCCCAACTCTGTAGTTGGGCGCTGTCAGAGTACTCTAAGGAGTTACAAATCTTGCCTCCAAATATGACTGTTCAAATCCTTGTAGTTTTCGAGATATGACGGTTTTTGTGATTTTTTCAGAAAACTTTCAGAAAACATATAATTTTTTTCCCGCAAAATCTGAAATTCCCAACCCTGTTGTTGGGTCCTGTCATAGTAATCTCAAAGATTGCGAATCTTGCCTCCAAATATGACTGCTCAATTCTTTGTAGTTTTCGAGATATGATGTTTTTTGTGATTTTTCAAAAAAAATTTCAGAAAACTTACATTAATTTTTTTTTGCAAAATCTGAAATTCCCAACCCTGTTGTTGGGTCCTGTCAGAGTAATCTCCAAGATTGCTACTCTTGCCTCCAAATATGAGTGCTCAATTTTTTGTAGTTTTCGAGATATGACGTTTTTTGTGATTTTTTCATAATATTTCAGAAAACTTAAATTACTAATATTCTTTAAACATCTGAAATTCCCAACCTTGTAGTTAGGTCGTGTCAAAGTACTCTCAAAGATTGCGAATCTTGTCTTCAAGTGTGACTGCTCAAATTTTAGTAGTTTTTGAGGTATGACGTTTTTTTTGTGATTTTTTCATAATTTTTCAGAAAACTTAAATTACTTTTATTCTTTAAACATCTGAAATTCCTAACCTTGTAGTTAGGTCCTGTCAGAGTACTCTTAAGGATTGCGAATCTTGCCTTTAAATATGACTGCCCAATTCTTTGTAGTTTTCGAGATGTGACGTTTTTTGTGATTTTTTCAGAAAGTTAAAATTATTTTTTTTTCGAAATTTGAAATTCCCAACGCTATAGTTCGGTGTTGTCAGGTTACTCTAAAGAGTTGCAAATCTTGCCGCATGCAAGTGATAAACGCGACTGCTCAACTGCTTTTAGTTTCCGAGCTGTGACGTTTTTTGATTTTTTCAAAATTTCTTAAAGAACTTATCTACAAAGAAATTCAAAAAATTTGAAACTACCAGCTTGATGAAGATACAACTTTATTGTCAGCGTTCACCCAGGCGTCTCAAATCTTGCCTCTTAATATGAATGCTCAAATCCTTATAGTTTCCGAGAAAGACGTTTTTTTTTTATTTTTTTTTCCCGGGAAACTTAGGTTTAAAAAAGTTCACAAAATTTTGGATTCCTCACCCTATAGTAGGGTTGCTCTCAGGGACTCTCAGTGGTTGCAAATATGGCCTCCAAAGTTCTCCAGAGGCCCATTAAGTTTTTGAGATGACGCTTTTAAAATGGGAATTGAAAAAAATACGAAGTTTGTAATTGGGTGCAGTCAGAGTACACTAAAAGTTGCAGATGTTGTTTCCAATATATGTGGTTTTTACTGAGTTGTCGAAAAATTTCGAAGCACCGAAGGTGCGTTAAACGCTAGTTTTTCAGAAAAGCTTAGATTTTGAAAAATTTCAAAGCTTTGTGAAGATCTCAATCCTGTTGTTGGAAACTGTGCGGGTACTCTCAGGGGTTGCGAATCTTGCCTCTGAATATGACCGTTCAAATCTTGTTAGCTTTCCAGATATGACGTTTTTTAAATTTTTGATTTTTTCAAAATAAATTTAAAACACTTTTTTCGAAATTCCTAACCCTGTAATTGGGGGTTGTCAGGGTACTCTCAGGGGTTGCAAATCTTGCCTTCAATTATGACTGCTTATATCTTGCTAGTTTCGTGATGTGGCGTTTTTTCTGGTTTTTCAAAAATTATGTATTTTTCTAAGAAAATTAGAGATTCCCAACGCTGTAGTTGGGTAATGTAATAGTACTTTGCTGAGTTGCAAATCGTGCGTGCAAATGTGACTGCTCAATTGCTTTTAGTTTCCGAGATGTGACGTTTCTTAGTTCATTTTATTTTTTTTCAAAACTTCACAAAACTTTAATAAAAAATTTTGCAAAATTTGAAATTACTAACCCTGTAATTGGATGCTGTCAGAGTACACTCAAACGATGCCGACGTTATTGCCAATATTTGCGGTTTTTTGAGTTGTTAAAAGTTCGAGGCACCGAACGTGTGTTACATGCTAGTTTAAATGATATTGATGAATGTTTATTTTTCAGTACAAATGTAAGTGCCTGCATATTTTGGAGTTGCTATGGTGAAATTGACGGAAGAAGTCCTGCTTTTGCAGAGTGTAGACAGCAGTAGCGTCGATTCTTCTGCCTTGTCTTCTAGTTTTTCATCGTGTGCAAATGACGGTGATCAGAACTCAAATGAGCAGTCCGAAGTCAATTCGCCTCTTGCTTGTCTGCGGAAAATTAACTGCTGGTAATTCATTTTGAGATTGATCGGTGGTGTAATTTCCACTTAGATGTGTCGTATTAGGTCAAATGAATAATTTGTTGGCAGATGTAAGTAACAAAATCTTGATGACTGTGCACTTGTTTCTT
Organism: Symsagittifera roscoffensis; assembly: GCF_963678635.1. NCBI lineage: Eukaryota > Metazoa > Xenacoelomorpha > Acoela > Convolutidae > Symsagittifera > Symsagittifera roscoffensis. Next base: position 36,782,917 of record NC_087067.1, on the reverse strand, counting down.
TCAGCATACAAATCATAAGTTTTTCAGCTTCTAAAATTCGTTTTTAATTTATGAGCAGACGTGTTTTTCAGTTCAGTATCTTGATTGTTTGTATGTTTTAGGGGCTCCGATATTGACGACATCTCCATTATAGAAGATATGACGCAGTTAGAAGTTGTCATTCTAAGGTGAGTGATACATATAATAATATACCTTTTTAGTTTCTTTTAATAAAAATTCTTATGATTTTTTTTTGAAATCTGACAATCTTCATGCATCTGTACATGAGAGGCATGTCAAGTTCAAATATATTGCATATCTTTACTATGGTTTATAAATCTAAAAATCACTGCTTGGAGGTCTTAATGGGACAGCTTAAGTTGTTTATTGAGTCATGCTTGTTTAGTTCGAATTCTGTATCCGATCTGTCTCCTCTCTCAAAGTGTAAGCAGCTGACCCAGTTAGCACTCAGACGCAATAAAGTATCTGATTTGCACCAATTAATCCACCTGAAAGACCTTCCCAAGCTGAAAACATTATGGCTACTAGACAATCCAGTAGCAGAAGATGAACAATATCGGAAATCTGTCATCAGAATGTTACCACAATTGAATAAATTGGACGGAAAAGGTAAAAAATTATTTTTTGTTGCACTATCATTCGTAGATGTTCCATTCTTTGAAATCCCTTGAAGTTTATGCTTCGAAAAGTTGTTGTTAGTTTGGATTTTTAATTTTAGTTCAAAGTTCAGTTTGAATTTCTTCGGAAAAATAAAATGGTTCTTATGAGATATTCGACTGTTTTGCAAATTGCATAATGCCGAGTCAGTGTAGAGTCGCCAGTTGTTTTCTGTCGATTGATTATTTCTATGGCTTATAAACCAAAAAATCTATGGTGTTTTTAGTAATAACAGAACACGAAAGAAGCGAACTCACATCAGAAACACTCTGTAATGATGATCTCACAATCGAAGCAGAGGGTGATCAGAAAGTGAGCAAAAACAATGCAATAGATAGCCAAGCGGTGCTTAAACTGTCCAATGGATTATTAGAAAATGGGTGCCAAAATGAAAATGCTGAGCAAACTGATGTTTCGGAGGAATCGAAATCTGATGAAGGAGTTGTGGAAATGAAAAAGAATGGGTTTAAGAATGATAACAGTATACATGTGCTGAGTGACTATGCGAATGATATGGCCAAGACGAGCATAATGAAAGCAACTCAAGAAGTGAGAGTAATGGGTGCAAAGGTAATTATTACATTCAGGAAATAGGTAATTGGAGAGAAAATATTTCAAGTTTTTTTTTGTTTAAAAAAGCTGCTATGGAGTACATTGCAGCGCTGTACATTGCAGAGTATATATCGATTTGGAGTACATTGCAGCGCTGTGAAGCATTTCATGTCGAACCCATCCGCTAAGTCGTGACTTTTTGCTAGCAAAGGCAGGGCAGTAAAATGTGTTTGAGTGTGAGTTGACCCTTTTGCGAATTTTGCATAATCGCCTACTTTTTTGTGATGATTGTTCAGAACGTCAGCTTTGAGTTAAATTGGCGAACTCTCTGGACTCTGATCCATAATATACGTGTTTGTGAATGCATTTTTGTTCCGACCATTAAAAATGGGGAGGAACTTAAATTTCAGGTCTTTTTTTAGTTTTTTTTCACGCAAAATCAGGTACCAAAAATAATGATCGGACTGGGTTGAGTGATATATCATCTTAAAGCCCTTACAGTCGTGATTCGAAACACATAAAAAAATCAAGAGAAAATTTTCCAAGTGTCGAGAAAAACCGGTTTCAAACTTTCGGATTTTTTGTCTTATTTCGAGCGAATAAAACGAGCGAGCAGTCTTATTCAAACGGTTTAACTGTCGGCGATCCGTTTCTGTTAAATTTTTAAAACTGACTGACTCTTAGAGAGTGAATTTAGAATTGTCTTCTACAGCTAAAAGGAAATACTTGTATATAATAATGGTTCATACAGCTTTAAAACATTGGTATATAGTTAAGGCATTTCTATCGGTCAGAACTAGAACAGAGTTTTAGTTGCAGTTATACAACTCTAGATGCAGTTCTAGTTGGAGATGGAGAACTGGGTCTTTCTGGTTATCAAAAAGGAACGTGCCGTTCTTGGCACTGCGGGCTTTTTTCTGAAGAAATAGCAACAGTTATTTCGTGTATTTTACATCTTTCCGCATTATTCTTTTCCGGTTCCATCGCTGCTCTCCACATTGGTGAATGTTGTTGTGTGATTGGTAATGGAAAGTAGATTAGCAGCAGGCTTGGTAAGGGAATCATAATTGAGATAGTAAAAGGGGAGCGAAAAAGGTTAATGGAATTTACCTTAGATTGGGCTGTAACAAGAGAGAAAAACCAGGCGATTAAAATAAAAATTGTCAAAAAATCACAAATTTAGTTACGCTAAATGGACCCCTTCCTGAAAGATGTCGGTTGGATTAAATTTTTTTTCTCAAATCATTGAGCTTGTTTGGCTTGTTTTTGAGAACTTTTTCTCAAAAGTTGGTTTCAAAAATGAAAAATGTTGGAAGAAGCGTGCTATAATGGGTAAACACAAAAATTTTCTGACGACTTTTTAGTGCAAGCATTTTGCCACGATGGGAGACTAATTTTGTTTTACTACTGGTTAAAGAGGGTGAAACTACTCGCTCTTAAGAGTTTTTGGGTTCTAGGAACGAAAACGTGCACTTGGTTAATAACTCGTACTGGCCAATCATGCTTAGAGCATTAAATCTTCTACGACCGAGGTAAAAAGTTTGAAACATTTTCGTAAACTGTGCGTATGAAATGGATTTTTTTTTTGTTTCAAGCTCTGCTAGTCGTGAAAACGAAGGTGGATAAAGGGGTTTATTATATTATATTCTTGGTAACCTGTTTTACCACTTTTTTCATGTTATCGCAAGTTAAATTTTGATTTTTTTTTGTTTGGGAGGGGATAATAAGAGTTAGTAAGAGGTCATTTTCGCGTATGACTCATATCGTTGTCACGCGGTTTTAATGGAAATGAATTAGAGACATGCTTGTTAATTGCATTTTGTGTTTCGGTACTACCTGAGGGCTATAATTTAAGGGAAGGCGTTGTGACAGGAATCGATAATGAATTTGGGAAGTAAAGGAGAATATTCTTACAGACTTTTTGTCCTATAAGGGCCTTAAGGGGATGTAATTTGCATCTTAACAGAGGGAATTCATTAGTTCTCCTGTTCTATGGATTGATTATCTGTCAATCTGAGTTGAAGTTTTTATACATTAAGCATAAGTGAAAATCATAAATTAGGGTTAATTTCCAAAATAATGATTCTGAGTTCAGTTTTTTCCCAAAACTTTGTTTGTTTTGAGTCATCTCCTGAGCTTCAATTCAAAGTAGATATCTGGTTTAGTTATCGACGGAACGTGGAAAAGCATGTTCCTAAGGAACGTGCAGAAGCAACAAAATGAAAGAGAAGCTTGAAAAAAGTAAGAAAGGGGGATGCGAATTTTTGGTGGATAGTTTCATAGTTCAAATTTTCTCGAGTTAATCCTAAGAGTTTGACAAATAGCGCATCAATATTTTTGGGGCTCGTCTTAATTTAGCTAGGATATTCATAATAAAGTTTGAAATACCAGTTGCCGAAGGTAAACTAGGCCGTTAGTAGGATCGGAATGATAATCAGTGCTCCTCAGTTTTCTTTCTAGTCTCGATTTGTGACTGTGCAAATTGCATTTTGTTTAAAAATTAGTGAGTCGATTCTTTCACAGGTGCAAATTTTGAAATGGAGAGTCTAAAGAAACAACAGGGACTCAGTTTTGATACTCGGCCAGTTTGCCAGATGATTAGTACAAAGGCATTCATAATATTTAATTGAAAGTAAAATAAGCCTTATATTCCCTTATACTCTCAGCGGAGGTAGGGGAGATACCTTTTGTGAGATGAGTTTCGCTACTTCACAATTTGCAAAACAACGGACTGGCTTTTGTCCAGCCGGCCCAATTGCCTTCGACAGTCTTAGGTACTACCTAATCAGAGAACTGATTTGGATCCTGGTCTTCAGATCCAGAAATTTTTTCCTGAATATCTTGATTGTAGCCAATATCATTTTAATCCGCGTGGTCAAGGGAGTTCGATGGTTCGTTTTCGTCTTCATCGCCAGTGAAAAACTCTTCATTTTCTGCGAGAGTTTCGAGATTGTATCTATTGTTTAGATATTGGTTGTTGTGACTGCTCTCTAGGTAGCCAGTATATGTTGAAACTGTAGAGACATGAGAAGTTTTGCTGTCTTCTTTGCGATAGCGGGCTTTACTTCGAATGGCTGAAATTGCAGATTTTATCCTTTTGGCATTTTCCATTCGTCAACTTAAACTCTTCTGCGAATAATAGAGCAGATTTCGGGTTCTCTGAGCTGAGCTTTCTTTTATTGAAGGTCATTCCGCCAATAATTTGTTACTCGCCTGTTTCGTCCATCTGCTCGGCTTTTGCCTGCGTCGTTGTCATCTAGAAAAGCCAAGCTTGCTAGACGATAGAAATCAGTTTGGAAATCTAGTGTATCTTCAGTTTCGCATTTGAAATTTCTATTGCGCAATTCAAAGTCACTTTCTCTGATTTGATCAGACCCTGTGTATTGATTTTGCAATTGACTCAAAGCTTGTCCCGCATAAATTCGTACAACATCATCAAGATTTGAATAAACTTTGAGGGCTTTTCCATCTTGATCGAGTTAAAAATAAAGGACTTGTTGATTTTGTGCTTCTGGTATATGGGCAACAATGATACTAGCTCGTAAAAGTACTTTTAACTTCAACCAACTTCGTCCTCTTCTCCAGTAAACGCTGAGATTGTAATACTAGGTGAAGAGATTGTAATACAAGGTGCTGCCATTAAAAAAAATTGATTACAGAAATAGAAAAAGTTCCAGGTTGTAGTCAAGCTGTTCGGCTTTTTTTTGTGAAGGTGTAGGGGTCACGAGTTGTACGAAGGTTTCCAAAAGGTAATGTTTTCAAATTTGGTTGTAATTGAAATTTAATTTTGTTTTTCGTTGTAAAGTTTGTAATTTTTAATAGTAGAGTAATGAACTTTTTAAAAATTGTAATTGTTTATCTTCAAATTTACAAAGTCATTAATGAAAATGAATATTATTCTAGCAATATAAGGTCTAGTAGTAATGCAGAAGATTTGTTAGCTGCAATATTTTCTTGATTTAAAAGCTGTTCATTAAGTTTTGTAAACGTTTCAGTCTGTCTTAGCAAAGGAATTTGGAATAAGTTGGTAATTTGCAGAAAAACGCCACCGTCTCTGTCGCCACATGATAACTCCAGTTTATATTCTTTCGGGTTCTGCTTGGTATTGATAAAGCTAAATGTCGGCGATCCTTTTCCGCTAATTTTTTAAAACTGACTGATTGTGTCTTCTACAGCTAAAAGGAAATACTGGTATATAATAATGGTTCATACACTTTAAACAAATGGTATACATGGTTATATAAATGGTTAGTGAATTTATATCGGTCAGAACTATATCATAGAGTTTTAGTTAGTTGCAGTTATCCAGTTCTAGTTGCCTCTGCTGAGTTCTAGTTGGTGATAGATGGGTCTTCTTTCTGGTTTTTAAAAAGGAACGTGTCGTTCCTGACAGCTTAATTTAAAACAAAAAAACTTAGTTTTACTTGGGTAACGCTAGTTTACTTTGATTATTTTAGCGCTTTTTCGGAATCAGCGTTTTCAAAACTGCAAAGAAAGCTTGTAAAAGTTTTCCAAAAATTTTTTTGATTTTTTTTTCTATTGTGGAGTAATTTTCTACAAAATTGTTTTTCGATTTGCTAACTTTAGTACGATTGCCGAATATACCTAATCGCCGGTTTTTTTTCAGCTCCTTGTATCACACCACGCCGAAAAAACGACAATAATTTGAAAAAGTTTTGTATTTTTTGAAACTAATGTCGGAACATTCTGCGCTACTTGCATAGTAACCGCCTGTCCTTGTTCTAGTTACAAAATGTTGTCCTTTTTGATAAACGAGATAAAAGCATATAAATACTCCAGGCTCTGAATCAAATTATTGAGACGGCACTGTCGTTCCTAACTTTAACCACCTTTGTTTTGTTTTTAGCTCTATTCGGCACCCTTGCTTCCTGTGTTTAAACAAGCAAGTCTTCATTCGACAATTGCATGCGATGATTTAATGCGTAGCATCGATACTTGTGCTAAAGATACACCCTGTGAATCATCAAATGTGGAACTGGAAAAGAGCTGTACTGTTCGTGCTATTGAATTGCTACTAGAAACTCTTTCTCCTATAGAATTGCAGCAAATATATGCATCTGTTTCGTCTAAACTGTCAAAATAATTTTGCATCTTTATAAATGTTCAATAAACTTAAATGTGTAGCTTGTAAAATTGTACATAAATTCGATCTTTAATTTCTCTGCTTTTAAAAAATCATGGTGCGTGCAAAAAAAGGAAACATATAGGAGCAGGGTATTTTCTATTATGGAGGGACCAATGAAGGAAAGTTTTCAACCAATCAGAAACGTTCCTATTGGCCAAATGGCTTTTGCCAAAAAAATCTATTCAGTGCTGATTTAAGTTAACCGGACAAAACGCGTTAGAATTGAAATTTAAAGCGCGTTTTTCTCAAATTGTGTTGAATTTAGGCGCAAACTTATGAAGACAAAACTTGCTCAAAATTTTAGCATAATTAATATGGTGTAATTTGTTTTGCGAAATTCGGACCCGAAATTTTATCCCAAAAATGGGTCATTTTGGCTTTTCTTAGCTAATCAAAAATTACGCCGAAAATAACGAGTCGATCACAGACATAATTATATCAAAGTGAGCCCCTTACGTAGCACAACAAAATTAAGAAGGGTATATTCTCCAAAAAAAATTGCAAACCGTTTAAAAATTGTTTTTAAATAAAAAGCTGGTATTTTATATCGTAAAAACGACCTTTTTTGTCTATCAACCGAAAATAAATTATTTTATACAATGTTTTGGAGAATTAACCCTTCTTAAATTTGTTGGGCTATGTAAGGGGCTCACTTTGATATAATTATGTCTGTGATCGACTCGTTATTTTCGGCGTAATTTTTGATTAGCCAAGAAAAGCCAAAATGACCCATTTTAGGGGTAAAATTTCGGGCCCGAATTTCGCAAAACAAATTACACAATATTAACTCTGCTAAAATTGTAAGCAAGTTTTCATCTAAACTCAACCCAATTTGAGAAAAACGCGTTTTATAATTCAAGTTTATCTCGTTTGGTCCGGTTAATTTAAATCAGCACTGTTAAACACAAAAACAATTAACGCAGTACAGCAAGGTTTTGCTATACAATCAATCGTGCACATAAAGAACGATCTGGTTTTGCAAAAGGGGTCTAGGGCCACAAGCCGACGGGACTTCAAGGCGAAGTGTCTGCAAGCTGACGGGACTTCTAGCCGGAAAATTATAAAAAATAATAATTTGTAAGAAATTCAATTGCGAAATTTACTGCAAATATTAGAAACACCTTTCGAATAGTTTTCCAAAGATATATTTCCATCTCAATAAAAGTTTTATAAGCGAGAAATTTTCTCATCGATACTTCTTTTTTCGAACAAAAGATGCTTCTCGTGAAATACGTCGTATATCGAGTTGCGTATATTGTTCCTGTTCTCCCAATTTTGGACAACCGTCCAAAAACCCGTATTTTTTGTTATCACAGTCGTTCCAATCCCGATTCCAGCCTTCAAATCTGTTGGTTATCCTCATATTCAGGTGTCGATCAAACAATCCATAAAGTCAAAGAAATTTGGCCAAAAATTCCATATAAAAGCGAAAATAAAAGATTTCATGGTATCGAGAAAAATCGGATCTTTCGAGAGCAGCTTCAATTGCATTTTCACGCAAAAACGGTGCACAGAAAAGTTTAAGCGGATTTTGTTTCAGATTTTTGTCTTGATAGCCTTTTTGAACATCAAAATCTCGAAGTTTTCGAATTATAGTGGAAAAAAATAGAACCAGCAGCCCCAATAAGTATATCTACCAAAAAGTTTCTTGAAAGTTGCAATTGCTCCGGTTTCATAGTCTGTTATGATTGATTCTGGCATCAAATATACACAAAATTTTCGAAAGGTTTTTTGCTCAAAATTGTTTAAAAAATGAATAATTTTCGTTAGTTTTTGAGCCCAAAAACGCCCCAACTACTGGCAAAAGCCATTCACTGCTTGTTTCGAATAATGCGTAAAATTGGGTAAATGGTGGCGGAGTGCAATTTGAAAGTTCCATTCCCATAATAATTTTTGAACGAACCAATAATTCTAGGCCTTCGGTTGTCGCAAATTACGAGACCGACTTCTTGATGAACAAAAAATTCTTTACCTTGTTTGGTTTTTCGCTAAGCACCTTCAATTTTCACGACATCAAATTGTTCTGAAATTTTCTCACGTCCTCCCCGAGAATCTATCATGGTTGACACAATGTGACAGTTTGTTAAACTCAACTGACAATAAAGAGACGGCAATAAATATAGAATAGCTTCTGAACAACTTTAATACGCATCAAGCGATCAGGTTAGTTAAATATTTATTCTCTTTAAAACTAAAAGTTTAACTTTTTCTAATTTTTCTTGGGGGCAAAAAATTTTCAGAAGTCCAATGTATGGCTTGGTCATGCAATTTTTTTAAACTTCTAACTTTTTATCACATCTCTGCTTAGCCGTTTTCCAAAAATTTTCTTGCTGATTTTTTTTGTCCGGGTGGAGGTGACTGTATTCTCCAGGTTTTCTGGTAACCAATTTTAAGTACCAGTCATTGTGAGACGCGATAGACAATTGATTTCACAGCATTTGAAGTAACTAAAATTTTCATTGGTGTTGATTCTTCTGTACATAAATTGGTTATTAGGTAAATTTTGGCCGTTTTGTTTTGCTTCGGTGAAAGAAAAGTCCATATTGAGGTCGGAAATCTTAATTAAAACTTTTAAAACATGTGGTATTTACTCTCAAAAGCTCAACCCGAACAAAAAGTTTGTTTCCGCGACCTTTCTAAGTTAATTCTAAATTTACCCGGAAAACTTCGGCTCCCTCACCCCGTTTTTTTATTCGACTTGAAATCTCGTCGGCCTGTTAACTGGCACACCTGCAAAATAAAACTACTTAGCATAAATGATTCAGTGTTGATTATGCTTGATCTATGTTTCACCTCTGTCATAATGCTATGGTTTCTGAATACTGCCGTAATAATGTTGAAGCATTGCTGATTTGCTCTGCCACATCAATCCGGGAGGTATGCAAATAATTTATGCGTGAGCTGTAAAGTCAGAAACGAATTAAATAAATAAAAGAGCTCATCTTCACTTTTAGTTCGTAATTTTTACTTGCTATTTTTATTTTCTAAACCTGGAGTTTGACTTTCATTTTGGAATGGATACAAGGTCATTTGGCGACCAGAAGAAGGAACCAGCAGAAGCTGAGGCAATGGCTGGCCAAAAAGTATCAAAAGAGAAGTGTACGTCTTGTTTAGAATTATTCGATCTCGACATAATGTTCAAGTGTACCACTTGTATTGAGGAATCAAAAGAAACAGTTAGCCTGCCCTTTCATTGTAATTTATGCATTCTGTCACACGTTAGACGAGATCACGAAATATTAAATGACAAAGCACTAAAGCCGGCAATTTGTGAGATTCACAAGAACCTGTGCTCAATGTTTTGCTCCACTTGCCAGTTAACTCTATGTTCAAATTGCATATCGGTACATGTCAATCATAGCATCATGCCAATTAAAGAACGAGCTTCTCAAACGAGGGCAAAGATTTTCGATTTGATATCAGATTTGGATTCTTCTGAGAAAAAAGTCCGCGGTACGCTGGATAGAATACATGCAAATAAACAAAAACGAGTAGATGGCTATGAAAAATTGGTGCAACTCGTTTCCTTGGATCTCGAGGTCTTAAAACAAAATCTTTTGAATCACATTGAAGTAGAACATCAAAAAACTATCCAAGTAGAAAAAGATGCCAAGGAAAACTACGAAATGCTGTTAAAATTTCAGAGCAATCTTCGCGAATTGTTGTCGAGTTTGGACATGGAGAAGGCAGAACAGTTAAACCAATTTGAAGAGTCAGTGCTACAAATCAAAACTAAAGAAGCGGAACTAGAGTTGTGTGAAATACAGGGCGATGATTACAATTTTTCTGAGACAACTAAGTTAGTTTTGAGCAAGTATGTCGAAAATATTGAAATGCCTATAGTTGCGCAAGACAAAACGTGCTACGTATATTCAAAAAGACTGGAAAGCCGGTACAGCGGCAACTTGTATTCCGTAGAGAAAACTGGATGTCAAATTTCTGTCCATAGATGCCAGTTCGAACTTCACGGAAACGAGGATGCCATGAAAATGGACAAAAGGAAGTTAGGGGTGATAAAAATTGCTAATCCCCGAATCAAAATACAAGCGTTTTTCCTTGAGAATCTTAATGCTAGTCCTAGTATATTAATTTTCATTCCTGAAGTTGCACGTCTTTTTGATATCGCAAACAAAAAGTTCATAGATATCGAAATAAACCTTGAGTCCCATAATATTCCATTATTTTTTGTTTCACTTGAAAACGATGTTGCCGAATTCGTCTTCTGGGACAGAACGAAGAATCAAATCAGACAATCGAACCAACCCTCCATTGAGTACAATTGCGAGTTTATGCCTCGGGCTGTCAACGGGTGTCATGATAGTACCTTCGTACATTTAGTGAATCAGGACAATGATGTGGTTGAAATTCAAACAAGTCGACAATCATCAGCTAACGTGTCTCTCATTGGATCCATCACTCACCGTGTCGAACAGATCAGTTGTATTTCGCACATCAAAAACAACGTTCTGATAATATGGTCACTCTCAACAAGAACGTTAACCTTCTTATACCGACCAAGCACTTCATCTGGTTATTCTCTTTCTCATCTGATCCCGTTTGGTTGCGAGTTTAATAACCATTCTGCACTATTGGCTGACAAAAATTTAGTCTTTCTAGTATCAGCTAAAACTCAAGATAAAAATGGACAATGGGTTGACAAAAACGTTTTTATGATCAAAGACACTTCTCGCCATTATTAACCAATCAGGATTTTTGTCTAATTTCAAAAAACAACATATTAAACATACTCAGTGAAATATATTTTCCGATGTTCATCAATTTTTAGCAGTCATTTTATTTACGCTGGCGATTGAAAGCGTTCTCAAATCGGAATCTAGACTTTTTTCTCGGTTAACAACTTGTTTTACAGAATCACTGAATCATTTGGTTGCTTGATTTATAATCAAATGAAATTTAGTGAGTTATTCTGCTCATATAATTACACTAACGAGCTTGCGAGCGTAGTGTTTTAGCGAGAAATTTCTTTTTTACAAACTTACTCGTAAACAAAAATGCTTATTTGGTGGAACTTTTGCTATAATCACGATCTGCAGCATTGAAAAATTCATATCATTGTTCTCTGCTTTATTCGTGCCTTGTGTTTGTTACCTTAAGCGTAGGCTGTTGAGTGGTTAGTGCGTGAGAAACAATTTCTTCAGGTCGCAGAATTGAATCCCACAATAAGCTAAATTTTTAATAATTCGAGGCTTATTTCTACTTTTTCTTTTTTTTTTCAGTGTAGAGCTGTTTTTTTTGTCGTGTTCTCTCTCGTCAGTGTTTGCGAAGCACAGCTTCGCATCTGTGTAATAAATTGTTCTCAAGGATGGTTTGTTACACTGATAATTTAGTATAATTCAACATTTACCGAGTACCGATCTTGAATGCACACTGAAGGCTTGCAGTCTGTTAGAAAGCGCTGTGTGAGAGCTTTCCTTAGTTTTATCCCAGTAACCATTTTTCAGTGTACTTAGTTACGCTGACTGTCGGAAAAATTTCGATTTTCAAACGGAAAAATTGTCAAACAATACAAAATTATAAAGGTTAAGGAGAAACAACTGTCAAAATTGTACAAAGTAACTAAAATTTGCCTTGAGGTGAAACAATCATCAAAATAACCTTGTAAACACCTCAAAGTCTAAAAAACAAAAGTTTTTTTATTTTATGAATATAATCATCCAGCTTCGCTTTTTCAATGCTGATAAATTGTTCTAATTATCGACGGATCAAAATTTGCAAACGTAAGAAGAGTATTCTGACTCAAATCGATATCGCTTTTTGCTTATTGCAAATAAGCGTACTTTATTTAACAAACTTTTTATTTAGTTTTCCACTCTAAAAGGCTTCTATTTCACTTTTAGAGATGAAACCATTAACGAAGTCGCTTTTGTGATCAACTTTTAGAATTTTTGTTAATAACATGAGTAACTCGTAATATGTAAGTCGAAAAGAGAGCAATTTTTTTTCTTCTCGTCCAACTATTCCAACTTCTTCAATTTTTCTCGATCCAATGATAATACGCTACAAAAAAATTTCTATTCCTTGCAACTTAAACAGAGTAGTTTTGTCTGCGTTTCCGTAATTAAAAATTCCATACTGATACAGCGGCTGAACGAAAGTTTTGAAAGTTTTCATCAGCAATTTTTGGCTAAGAAATTTCCTTGTGGTGAACAGCTTTGAAATATTTTATATATTTAGTTGCGGGCTTCACTGTCTCGCCATGTTTAAGCTTTTTCAACGTATTATGTTTGGATGTTTAACAAAAGAGTTTTTGCACGTTTAAGCTATATCGCATATTGCAATGGTCAAGGTTTTTTTTCGATTTTGCTGTTTAAATTCAGTGTTTATTTCATCAAGTTTGAAATAAGCAAACTAATAGTGGGATGTTGTGAATCTGGCCTCCAAATCCTTTTAGTTTACGAGATACGGTAATTTTCGAGATTTGTCAAAAATTCCTAGAAAATTAAATTTGAAAAAATTTCTCAATATTTGAATTTCTCACACTGTAGTTGGGTGCTGTCAGGGTATTCTCAGGGGTTGCGAATCTTGGCTCTGATTATGACTGTTCAAATCTTTGTAGTTTTCGAGATATGACGTTTTTAGGATTTTTCCGAGAACTCTTAGATATAGAAAATTTTTTCCGAGAACTTAGATATAAAAAATTTCACAAAATTTGAAATTCCCATCTCTATAGTGAGGCTCTCTCAGGGTACTCGCAGGAGTTTCGAATTTTGCCTCCAAATATGACAGCTCAAAACCTTTAAGTTTTCCAGGTATGACGTTTTTTGTCATTTTTCAAAAAAAAATTCCGAAAACTTAAGTTAAACCTTTTTCAAAATCTGAAATTGCTAACCTGTAGTTGGGGGCTGTCGTAGTAATCACATGGGTGCTGAAATTGGCTTCCAATTAAGAAGGCTCAAGTTTTTCACTTAACGAGCTACGACGATTTTTGTGATTTTTTTCAGAATTTTTCAGAAAACTCAAATTACAAAATAATTCACAAAATTGAGATTCCCAATCTTCAAGTTGAGTGCTGTCAGAGTACTGTCAAGGATTGCGTATATTGCCTTCAAATAAGACTGCTCAAATCATGGTAGTTTTTGAGGTGTAAAGTTTTTTCTGGTTTTCAATTAATAGCGTTTTTTAGAAAAGTTAAGTTTGAAGTTTCTCAAATTATGATTTTTCCCAACGTTGTAGTTGGGTACTGTAAGATTACTCTCAGGAGTTGCAAATTTTGCGTCCAAATGCGACTGCTCAATTGCTTTAAATTTCTAAGATGTGACGCTCATTCGTTAATTTTGAATTTTTTCAAAGAACATAAAACTTCACAAAATTTTCTAATTTTTCAAAATTTGTATTAAAAAACTTGAATAAAAAAGCTTTGCAAAATTTGTAATTGAGAACCCTGTAGTTTGGTGCTGTCATAGTATACTCAAAGGATGCAGATCTTATTTCCAATATACGCGGCTTTAATGAGTTGTTGAAAATTCGAAGCACCAGTGGTGCGTTACACGCTAGTAAACTTGATTGACTTCTTCATTACTGCCTCGCAAGGTTCTGGAAAATTTATTTTTTTGCCAATGTTGACGCTTAAAAACTTAACAGTGCTGGTGGGGTTATGTGTAGTTCTATCCCAATACATGGTAGGGAAATTTGGCTTTCTGCTTGTTATCATGAAATGGGTTTTAATGTATTCAATGTCATTTTGTTAGCATTCATCCATTTTTAAATCAACGAAGTGCTAATCAAGTAGATTTTTGCTTTTTAGTTGCCGCTCAAATTTGAATCATCTGCAACTAGAGTCATATAATTATTCTTAACTGTGTCTGCTGAATCGTTAATATAAAATGCTAATATTGTGCACTGTGGGACATAAATAGAAATTGTTTGATAAGCGTTTTTTTCCGTAACTAAGTTCAATCGATAAAATATTAAATGTATCTCAAGCACGTTTGAAACATGCTTCTAGCTGCAAAAAAGGTCTGAGCGTAATTGAAACCAAGTCCAAATCCGGCTAAGCACAACCCGATAAAAAAAATTGGCTAAAAGATCACTTCGCTTAAGCATTGGCTAATTAACTCCCAATTTTTTCAAACATTTGAAATACAATTCCACTTCGGTCGAAACATACCTCGCCCTTAGAATTGCTGTAGACTCATGAAAAGGCTTAATTACGAGGTGTGTTTTAAACAATAAGTAATTAACGAGAACAGGAAATGTGGATTGTCGTTTCAAGTTTCAGTTGTCAAATTGTCGTATTTTTGTTCATACGTTTTTTATAGGAGTTTCATTAAAATCAAATCGAATTTTTTCTAAATGCTGTCTTAGGTGAAATAAAATAGGTTTTCGGGATAATTCTTACCATAAGCTTACTCTGCTAAAAATTATTGGAAAAATTTGAGATCAGATTGCTCGATCTTACAAAAAGTCGGGGTTGAACAATTGCATGTAAAATGTTTTTTGAATTGCGTTTTTTCCGACGCACTTTTTTGTCGGACGAGCTTAAATGGAGGAAAAGTTTTTTCTTATTATCAGGTTAAAACCAGAGTTTTAGTTACCGTAAAATTCCTTAATATATATTCGAAATTGAATCAAATATGGAAAATTTTTACCGACATGCTGTTGCAATTTTTTGCTCACCGAAGCAGTTGAAAAAGTCTTTGAATGAAAGTTTCAGTTATCTACGTAGAACTTCAATGAAAGAGTTAAAATAACCTGAACCTTATGTGTGAGAACTAGATACTGTTTTGCTGTCTTGCTTAAGTTGAGTTTAAAAAGGTTTGTTATGAGCTTATACTTTGTTAATTAAGTCAAAGACGTAGTACAGAAAAATTATAGTAAATATTTTTAGAATTCATTTTAGCCTGCACCAAATTTTATTTAGTTTGAGTTTTTTTTATTTTGCTGGTTTGTTCACAAGGTATACTTTGTTGGATGATTTCACATTCTGTCCGAACTTGTACTCGTCTTGCACTTGATCCCAATCGGCTTGCCATCCCTGCTTACCATACCTCGGCTCGTTCAGGAACGACGAGACGACATAATTACATGCGGAGATCACATCCCAAACTGGGAGTCCCGAGCATTCTCGGATCGCATTTGCATAAGGGGGCAACTCGGTACACTCAAGCAGAATACCTTTGACCTTGGGGTTCGCTTTCAGTGTTTTGTTCACGAGGTCCACCATTCCTGGTTGCACTTTGGCGACGTCTACCTTCTCGCCTAGAGCGACAGCTTCGAATCCAGGAATGTTTTCACAGCCTAAGATCTTGATTCGAGGGTCCACGATTGAGAATCCGCATGCTTTCTCAAAAGCTGGCGCCATTTGTCCCAAAGCGAAGCCGTTTGCAGTCATGACAATGATTTCGTCACTGGGTGAGAGGGTGGCTTGTATGGACTTCAGTTGCAGCAAAGAACTCATAACCATACACACTGGTTGCTGTTTATGGATACTCAAAGCGGTCTCTTGGAAGTACACCATGAATCCACAGTCTCCAGTGATGACGTTGACCTTCTTGGTATTGATGAGCCAGTTGACAGACTCGATGAATCTAGACTGGACTTGTGGAGTCATTTTTCCGGACTGGGCCATTTCGAAAGTGAGTCCTGGAACTACTTTGTAGTAGACATCGTAACCGTACGTATCAGGGCAGTCAATGTCTCCACATGCTGGAGGGTAGTCGTAGTCCAGTCTGATCACGCCGAGAGTGGGGGCTGGCTTCAGAGGCATTTTTTAGTTTGGGAAAATCGAAGAATTTTCAAGATAGAAAGAGTTGGAGATTTCTGATGCAAGTTGTTAAAGTAAAATTTGGTTGAATTACTTCCTTTATAAAGGCCAAAATCAAGCTGTTGCGTGCCACACTGGGTTCGCAAATTGTACTCAAAATAAATTTTGAAGAAAATTTGTTTCTTTTTAAAAGTCCGTTACCCTTTTTTAGAGAACAAGTACACTTGAAATTGTCAAACACCAGTTTTTCATTAGAACAAATCTGGTCATTGCAGATACAACAGATAGCTATCAATTTAGGAAACTAATAGATTTACCATCGGGAACCAGAATTGAATCGTTCGTTCATACCAGCTAAGTGATGACGGAGTGTCACCTCGGTCTCGAAACGAAAACAGCTGTTCAAAATTTCTACCGTAGCAAAGTTCTAGAGTACTCAATTAGAGGGTCAGATACTTTTCAAGTGTTCGAAAGTAAGAGGCAATTGAAATCAACTCCGAAAATGATTAAATACTTAGTGTATTAATTTGTTAATAAAAAAAATAAACTATAATTTTCTTGAAATCAAAAAATTTTCTTGTTTTTGATTTTTTTTACATTCTTTGCTCCCGTATAAATATAGGCATCTCTCTTTATCATTTCTCCCAAAGAGGAACTTCGAGACCCGGTACAAAAACTTAAATCATCGATTAAGTTTTATATAATATAAGGGTTGGTTTTTTGTACCAATGAGAGGGGGTTATAGTTAAACGTTAAACTTGTAAACGATGAAATCGTTTAGTTTCATAAATTAAGTTCAATTAAGTAGTAATAATTATCGTGTATTATCGTGGGGGGGGCGAATTTAATGGACCGGACGCCCCCCCCCCCCCCCCCCCCCCAGGGATTCGACACCCTGCCGACCCAAAGGTGGTGACGGACCCTAAAGTTTTCTAAAGGTTTTTTTATCAAAATTTTCCAAAAAAGCCTAAAAACGCCTTTTTTGGCCTGTTTTTTTTCAAAATTCTGCCTGCGGCGCAGAATTTTTTTAACCAAAACAGAGTCTTTTTAGTGTTTGGGAGAGCTCGGAAAATCAATATGGTCGACCTAAAAAAAGTCTACAAAATCCTAGATCCGCCCCTGCGTGTAATAATTTCAAAAATAAGTATTAATAACTTGAAAGACTATGTTGAAACAATATTTTATCGATTGAAACAGCTTTAATTTTATTCAATGAGTAGTTAGAGTTGATTTAAATTTGTTCCGATTGAGCAGTTCGCTTTAATTCCAAATTAAAACAACAAAACGTTAAAATTTTAACCATCTACGAGGATCTTCATTGAAAGGAATGCGAATAGCGTATTGTCTGGTACAGTAGAAAATTAAAACCCAATCCACCCAATTGACCAAATTAGATGGACGGGATGTTGGAATTTCCCTTTTTGTGTACCCTTTTTTGTGCCAGCTGTGTTTATTGATCATGCATCAGACTTTTTTCGATTTAGCTGGCGAATTTTTTTTCTAACCAAATCAAGCAGTATAAACCAGCCAAACATAATTTAATTGTTTGTAAAAAAGGTATGCTCGCTTTTTCACTGGATTATAAATGCGTTATTTTTCTTGTTTGAAAGCGTTTTGTGCTGGAATATTTAATCCTCGCAAATCTGCGTCATCTACAAAGAAACACTGGTCGGCTGCTTTCCCGATTCATTTTTTTACCTTGTTATTAAGTGTCTGGTCCCTGTTTTCATGGTCCGATTATTTTTTCCCAACATTTTGGTTAGAATTTTTTTTTTTGCAAAATTATAATACATTTGCTTGTAACTGTCAGAATCACAATTTACTTCTTTTACACTCAGAAGTTTATTGCTCAGAAAATACCTGCCAGCATGCTCCAAACTTCATTCGGTGCAAATTCTGTGTCAATGGTCATTTGAAAATTGTATTTGAAAATATTCAAGACCTAAATTTGATAGTTCAATTCCCGGCTTTAATAATTTGAAATAATGATGCATTATTGTACATCGAATGATAAAAAATATTTCGAGAGTTCAAAACGTTTAGTTTACAGTTAAAATACACCTGATAATCAGTTATAACCTTACAAAACCAAGATATGTACGTTTCGTGCAACGTGAAAACGAGAGGCATAAGTCATTGAAAACGCAAACTTTGTGATCGGATCCGCACTTTATCGGAAATGCCTCGAAAAATAAAATGTGACCGAATCCACTGACAGAATCATTTAAAATGGTCACAAGAGTTGGACAATTGTTTATCGATAGTCAGAATTTAACAGCCGAAAAATATGTTTCTGGCATTTGGTGCAGGTTCCGATTGTCATAGGATTTCGGCTTCATTCGTTCACACAAAAAAATTATTTGCCATTAAGTGGCATAACAAATTATTTTTGCTTGTTTTCAAACCCAAATTCGGCTCTCAGTGAAATTTTATCAATGGCACTCATTGCGTTTATAACTGAAACTATATTATTAAAAAAACAGTGCAGCAAATTTGTCATCGCAACATTTTTTTGTTCGCTAATTTTTTTCAGTACTTTTCCAACTAATTTCAAACTAATTTTTTTTTCATTCGAGATGCTGATTCGAAAAAAAATTGGAAATAGCTTTGGTTTTGCAGTGTAAAGTTTAGAAATAACATTGTTCAAATAGACTAATTCAGCATAACTTCCTGCTCGAGCTTGGTTTTAAAATCACTTAAGCGCTAATTTGAAAAAAAAACAAGTTTAGCGCGAGTGTTACTTCAGACAAAAAAAAAACATTTAAAATAATTCCAACAAAATTTATATAAGCAATTTGGAAATTTCCAACAAAAACCAAAACAATTTAAAAATCCAAAAAAAACTTTTGAACTTTCAATCTGTCGAACAAACAAATAATTGGAACTGCAAAAGAGTTTATTTCGAAATTGAATTCTATGAGAACATAGAAAGCTAAATAAGAAAATAGTCTTCATTTACCTATTGTCCTTGTTCTGACCTGCCCTTAATGTATTTTAGAACTAGGGCTCCGCAATTTTTTGTGCGCAGATCTTGGTACCCTTGAGGTGGGGGACTATATTAGGCGAAAATAAATGATTAAGTAACTCACTCGGTTGCTGCCATCCAAATACAGGCATAATTCTCGAACACCTTATAAAAAGTAAAGCTAGTGACCACTGCAGTGGTGCTGACGTGCTTGCAAGCTTCTTGACAAGAGACGGTAAGACTATATACGAAAGTTCGCCTGGTATCGCCGCGAAGCGGTGAAGCGCGAATAGCGCGCCAAGTGGCAACCTTAAACTAACTCTCAGCTTTATTCTTGGACCACTTCTTGTCAATGCCGCCTGGGATTTTAATAAAGAGATTTCCGTTAAAACATTATCAAGAATTTCGCCTAATTGAAATTTCATTTGTGCGTAATGTAGTTTTCCCGATTATATGCAGCCTTCCCTTGAGCAGTAGAGGTCAAATATATTATTTACAAAAATATCAAACGCAAAAAAGCAGCTAATGATAGTCAATAGTCAGATTGAATATAAGTGAAATTATAGATATCCAGCTATCTGCAAAACATTAATCCTAATAACTAAAGTTCAGTCCAGTATTTTTGACGATGAAGAAAATTCTTGCTTTTAATTAGTGTTGGAATCATTACTGAAAAAGCAATAATGTGATATTTACTTTCTGACGTTTGCTTGTGTTTCTTCTTTAAGCAAAGCAAAACGAAGACGACCCAGTGTTCTGGAAATTCCTAAAATGGAAAAAAGTCAATATATACTTGAGAAAAATTCTAAAAACTGTATATTTTATCTGAAAAACGCTTTTATAAGCGGAAAATAAGAAAAAGAAGATACCGAAACGGATTCATACCAAAAGTTTTAGTAACAAGTTTTCTTTTACTGTTCTGACCACCCCCTAAGGGGATAGGATGAACTATGCAATAGTTTATGTTTCTTATCTGTCAAGTTTGGTATCGTATTGAAGACTCATTAATAGTGTTTTTATAGTGTTTTTGGTTCTAAAAAGTTCAAAAAATTGCCTTCGTGTCAAGCAAAATTGTCTAAGCGTTTTGATTTTGGACTAAATTGGACAAAAATTGATAAGAAGCAGGCGTCTCCACTACAATTGTAGTAATATTTGATCACAACAAGTTAAATGTCATTTACGGTCCTGCTATCTGAACAATAAATTGACCATAAAAAAAACTATTGTATAAATTTTTGTGCAAAAAAAAAGAAAAATGAAACATAATCAAATTTTTTTCAATTTCTGATTGCCAATCTTTTTTTTGGAAACAATTGTTTTCGATTGTCTAAGTCACTAAATTTTCCCGCTTTGGTATAGTTCTCGAATCACACGCACTAAAAACGACACTAATTTGAGGAAAAAAAAACAAACAAAAATTTATACTACGTTTTTTATGAATATGGTCGGAACATTCTGTGCTACTTGCACAGAAATCGGGTGTCCTTTTTTTGTTTCACTTTTTTTTAAGATTTGTTTATTGCAAACAAAAATGTTCAAAATTTTTTTGAAAACAACAAGTTGACAACAAGACAACAAATTGACTCTCCAGATATCAAAACAAGAGAGTTATATTTTTTTATGTACATTATTAATATTTTTAGGACTTTCCTGCCCTTGAAAATAAAATCATGTCACGGTTTCTGTTTTTTGCTAATTTGTGGTGATATTCTGTTCACCATTCCTTTTTAACTTTTATTTTTACGCTTTTTTCAGCAAAAAAGCCATGGTTAAAATAAAAATGTTCGTTATTTTGCAGCAATATGTTGGTAATAATGAACTCGAACGCATTAGTCATTGTTTGTCAAGGTAAACATAACGTTTGAGTAAACATAACAGCTCAACCCCACAATCAAAACTCAAGAGAATGTCAGCATGTTAGATAGAATAAAAGATCAAACTCAATCAAACCTCTTTTCGTGAGCTGAGACTAAATTATTAGTCATGATGCAGTTTGTTTCGGGTACGTGTTTTATTTTATTTGCTTCAAAGTATAAAAGATCACTTTGTAAGTGCGTAGCTCTTGCTCATTGCAACACATGGTTATCATACCACGCGCGGTGAGTAACTACTATACCAATAATAAATCTATTTAAAAAAAGGAAAAACTTCCCTGTTGGAAGCCACAAAAAAACGAGAAACATGTTGCAAAAAAGCGGCCATAGCAAAGTGACAGTTATTGCAGGAATGCATGGTAGTAAGTGAACAAAAATATAATATAAAATGTATGAATTGAAAGGGAATTAAACCAAAATAAAACTGAGCAGAAGACAATAGAAGATATAGCTGGCTCTTTATTTACGGTGAAATTTGAACGACCATTCACTTTGACAGACGAGGAAAACAGCAGCAATTTCAAACTGGTCAACACTAGTTTTCTTTTTATCCTTAAAAACTTCTGATCAGAGGTTTGATTTTATCGTTTTGAAAACTATGAGTTGACAATATTGATTATTATAACAAGATCTTATTTGTTAATATCGGCTTCTTACCATTGAGTGTCTTACACACGGCCATGTTTCAATCATATTAACAAAATAAAGATTTTTTGTACTCAAGTCAGCATTTGAACGAATAGATTTTTACACGACGCGGCCCAAATTAAAATCCCGGATTTTTTTCGGAACTGAAGCTATACTCGCTTAAAAGTCATCTTTTAAAAATTACATAATTTTTTTCTCATTGAGTTTTCGGTTTTGCGAACACTTTCGAGCTTACGGCCATAATCAAGACTATCAATTTACTTCAACTTATCTCGTGAGTATCAGTCTGCTATTCAATTAGCCGAATTGGTGTGGCATATAATGGTGAAGAGTTACAGCAAACCGAAACGGAGCAGAAAAACTGCAGTTGCAGTGTGCAAAGGATTCGAGTCCGACTGCTCAATTGAATTTGTCTATTTCTCCTCCGAAGACGAAGGTAAACGTATGCAGAAGAATTCACAACGAAGAAGGCAAAACATAGGTCAAGAAAATAAGATTTTCGAAAATAGTTTTTTTGAAGGTTTTGTCTAATTATAAATTGGAAACAGCAATAAAAAAAGTCTGCTCAGAAAAGATACCCATCAGAAAGCTGCAATCAGCAAAAAACTTTTGCAGAGATTTATTCATTGCAAAATCAATAGTTTCTGAGGAAACCCTTCAATTTTCTGAGATCTTAAAGTTTCTGCGGCAAGAAAAAGTAAATTCTTCCGAAATTTTCTCAAATATTCAGATCAACAGTTCCAGTCCAGATTTGTTAAGAAATTGAAAGCAAAACGAAGCTTCAATTTGTAGAAAAATATTTTTCGATCGAAACATTGGTCGAGCACAGTATTTATACAGGTTGGAGTTCGAAAAATCGAGCAGAACACATATCGGACGAGAAAGCTGAAACAGGTCAAGCTGACTGTGCGCATGTGATTCGACTGTGCTCATAGATCGACATTCGAAAGTAGATCCAGAAAAAAACGGACCTATTTAACGTCCTCCCTTAAGTCATTGGGTTGTAGGATGTAAACATGGTGCTTAAGTGGAATTTCAATCATTAGAATCGGACGTTTTACAAGCAGCATTCAGCAATATTATTCCAAATTAAATATTGGGGAGTAAGATCTTAACTTGGTCCTCTTAGGGAGAGGATCTTAACTTGATTCAAAAGCTTTTAGCTCTATGGTTCAGAGTTATCGACATTGTCTATTCAGCGGAGCTTTTAATCAATAAATCACTTTTAGGCACGGACCGAGGAAATCCCTTAATTTTTCGACATCTAAGAGTCCCTGCGACAAGACAAAGTATATTCTATAAAAAAATCTTCAGTGATCGATTTTCAGATCACTATTTTTAGTCCAGATTTAATAAGAACTTGAAAGCAAAATGGAAAATTCAATTTGAAAAAATTAGTTTTGGATTTTGGAATTTCTTGTTTCACTGATTCGAAACACCTTTTTTTTTGCTCGAAAAACTCGAAACATAGGTAAAGTAAGGTCGAAATATTACTTTTGGGCAGTCGAAACACAGGTCGATTTCACACGAAACATAGCTTGAGCTTAGTCGAAATACAGGTCAAGCACAGTCGACGAAAATGACCAATCAGTTGAGTTTGGGTAGTTTTTCTTTAACCAGACAAAAATTGGCTTTTTAACTTCTATTTTCGCCAAATTACTTGATAACAGACTAAACTCAAGTTTTGTTCGAGAAAATCAAAACATAATTGAACTGTGTCGAACAAAGACGAAAACTTTTTTGTAGGGTTGAGAAAGTCGAAACACAAAACTTGGTCAAGACGATCAAAAGATGCCAATTTTTGGCCGGAAATGTCGAAACATAAATTAACAACCTCGACCCCGGGAGTTGAACACAATCGATTTTTATGCTTCTATGCCAAAATCGGCTTTCTTTCATTATAAATCGCTGCATTTTCAGATACTCACCACGCTAGAGTTGATGACTTCTCGACGGGATCTCGCGGCGATGGTAGGAGCAATTCTCGTGACCCGGAGGGAAGAAAGAAGAAGCCGAAAACGAAGCGGCGTTCTCTGTTTAACGACGATGCCATTGATGCTCCTGTGAGTCGCAACGATCAGCTGCGCAGTTCGAAGTACACAGAAGATCACCTCGATAGATTATTGGGTAAGAAAATCGTTTTTTGAAAACAATTTTAGAATTTTAGCTGAGGAGTGGTCAAAGACAAGTTACTATGAATTAATTTTTGGTCCAAAGAGAAATTTAGATAAACAAAATAGATCAAATACGCTTTTTCCAATCAAATACGAAGCTGATCTTGTTTGAGTTTCTTCCGAGCAACTCTTTACTTTAAATTGATATGGAAGTCAAAAACTCTTTCAAAATCACCGGTTGCCATGCAGTTAAATCAATGAAAATGTATCTAAAAGGGTTCTTTTCATTTGATGGCATACATAAAATTGAGGTATGTTTTGTCGGTGGAAACAGCAAATAATCAAAATCATTTCCAAGGAGGTGATCTCAATGGACACGGAGACAACACACATCAGAACGGAATTCGGGAATCACAAGAACGAGAAGCCGAGTTATTGGATAAGAACTCCCAGTTGGAGGGGAGGGTGTCTGAGTTAGAAGAAGAAGTGGATAGATTGAATGCTGAAGTGATCAGGTAAGTGATCTGCTAAAAGCAGAGGTCTGTTTAAAAAGATTGCTTGTTTGGTAATAATACCTCTACTCTACAGTTACGGAGATTATTTTTTTCCCAACGAAGAGAATCAGATACCAAAATTGGACAATTTTTGAAACATCCAGTTCAGTTTTGGGTAAAAAGTCTGAAAGCTTGAGCCCTCCAGAAAAAAAGCGAGGTGATCAAATTAAAGTCTGCTGCAAATACAATTATTTAAATATCAGGATGAGTTTCAGGAAAACTCGGAACATCGAAATGACGACTAAGGTCGCGGCCTTTTTTTTCAATTATCGTTGAAAGTTTTATGCCTCTAGATCATTTTATAGACCGCTAAACATTACAGATTAGGGAAGGGCTTTTTTTCGAAAACTGAGATTAATTGATTTTTGTTGCGAACTACTTAGGCTGAAAGGGATTGTCAGAGACAAAGACATGGCAGCTGAAATTGAGAGAGAGAAGTGGAAAGAAGAGATTAAACACTCGAAGGATACTAACACGACAGCTGGACAACGCAGGGAAAACAGAAAACAGACACGCGGTCAAAATCGAGGTTAACATGAATAGAATAAGACAGTTTGTACGATCTGCTCAGAGCTGTTCGAGCAGAACCTCTGTTGCGAATTAATGAATGATCATATAAATTTTATCGGTAAAGTTATCAATGCGCGCAAACAGATAGTTTTTGTTCTTAACGCAAATGCCGAATTATAAATCCTTGTTGCCGCCTTTTTTTCCCTTTTCAGGGGATGGTGTCTGGCAATCATACCTCTTTAACAAACGTTTTATAGCTATTTTTTGTGTAAAATAGCAAATTTTGTTTTGATTTTTTTCTGAAAGTCTTGCTGATTTAAAGCTTTCGTGTTTTACATCCGACTTCTTCGGATCACATCAGACTTAAACACAAATGTTTGTGTTTTCTCTAGAAAAAAAATATGCGCGATTATCATGCTTAAAAAAGACAATACTTAAAATAAGAATTTTGGGTAAACCAGGAACCAATTCAAACGGCCAAAATGGACAGTACGGCGAAGTCGAACGAAGAGCCAGAAGCCTAGGCTGTAAATGCCGAGCCTACAAATGTGTAGCGTGTGACTACTACTTGTTCCACCACAGCCGCCCCAAATCCCCCGGTAAAAGGGGGACCACTTCAAAGAGCTGTGAGTCGAACAAATGTCTCGCGATGCTCCCCCATAACCAATCAATTGCAACTCAAACATCAAAAGAATTTCCGGTTGTGGAAAAAAGAATGCCTCCAATGCAGGCTTCTATCCCGGGGCTTTTTGGGTCGCGGATTGTCCGGAAAATGATATACCTGCCGCTTATTGTCCAAGGTGACATCCCCGCACAGAGTAGACCAGGTCTTGGGAGTGTTGTTACACAAAGAGCGAGGCACAAATAAACAATCACTTTCAGAGTTTAATTGCACTGTGGCTCGAAAATGAATGTTTGTGCTGCTTTTTTAAGTGTGCTTATTTCTTTTGATGTTTTTAGCTTTAGACCAATGATATCACTGGGGCTTCCGCATGCTGGTTTTGGCGTTTTTTGTTGTCCAAAAACTGCTTCACAAAGAAGTGTGCGACTAAATGTCAGTTTTAACGATGCTTGTACTACAATGCACAATTTATTGATAATGTGTCGTTTTAAAGGTCCCGCGGATAAGCGTCGCCCACCTCCTGGAAACAGTCAGAGAGTCCACAAGACCAGTCTTGGTTTGCCAAATGGCAGCATGACAACTTCACCACTGGAAGACAGAGACAGAGTTGGGCACCGGGGTGATGACATGCCTGATATATTCCAGCGGTTGTCTTCCGGAGTGGGATCGTCGGCTATGAGGAGGGGGAGATCAATGGACAGCCTGAACGGGAGTTTACCTAACAAGGATAAAAAATTCGGTAAGAATAATTTAAAGAATTAATGGCTCGATGTAGGTAGCAACTGACTACAAAAATTTAACCTTCCATGGCTAGCTAGAATGCTTATAAGTAGCCAAGTGTGATAACATACTATCACTTTCAACCGGGGGTGTTAACTTGGTTCTACGTTAGAAATTTTCATTTGTTAATTTGATCCCGAAAAATGTTAACTTGATCCCGAAAAATACCTTAAAGAAATCTGAACAATTTTTATAGTGCTTTATGGAGACGATAACTTGTTAAATACGCGTATAGTCAACTCTTCATTCAGTTCGTTCAAACTAATAGCCTTTTGGTAAGAAAAAATGTTGTAATCAGGAGCTAGATATTCTTCCCGAATATAGTCCGCTGACACAATTTCATTTTAAAGGTTCTTAAGGCAAGTGTATATACTAATCATGTGGAATTTTTGTTCCGACTTTCGATTCGAAAGTAACGGAATATTTGTGCTCGGGGTGGGTTTTTTTTTTCTTCAGACAAATTTCGACTTTTTAACTAGCCATTTTTGACGGAATTTTTTTAATATCATTCGTAAGCTATTGTTGTCCTGAGCTTAAATTTGAAAAGATATTTTACCTGTGATTATTTTTCGTAAAGTTATGGGGGTTTAAATATTGCCATTTTGGCCAATTTGGGACAATTAACGCGCGATATATTTCGCGCTATTAACGCGTAAGCGGAGATTTAATCCGTCTTAAAATCGTTCCAAATTGGTTGAAAGAAGCTTACTTGCCATAATTGATTTGTTACAAGGAGCTAAATCTATCTTTTTGTACTTCATATGGCGTGTGGGGGGATGATTTTCATTAAAAAAATTCAAATTTTAGAAAAAAAAATTTTCATTTTATTTCATTACATTTAATTTTTTGATGTTATTACTGCTCCATAAAACCTTAAAAGGCAGTCGGAACATTCAGGGCTTCGCCCTGATACGAGCAGTCTTGTATCTTTTAAAAACAGAATCAGCTTTTTTAAATTTTTTTCAGTTCAGCTTTTGTCGGTCCAATTTTCAAGCTGTATACAAATTTGTTTTTATGCCACATGTGTTTTGTTTGATGTATACTTAAAGTTCAAAGTTAGTTTTCTGTCAGGCTTTTTTTAGCTCGATTAGTTCGAATTTTCATGCATCTTTAAAAATATACAAATATGCGAGCTGCTAATTTCAAGATCAAAAGTTCAAATAGCAAAAGTTCAGGGCTCGGCGTTTTTGGCACCCATTATGATTTGGACTGATCTCGCACAGCAAGCGAGTTCGGTCCAATTTTAATAAACAGCAGCAAGTTTTTAAAGGTGTGCAATTGGCCTGAAAAACGACGATGTAGCAAATGTGATAGTGGTTTTTTTAATTGTTATTTTGCTCCTCAAGTTCAATCTCTATTGGGTTCACTCGGAGAAAAGCTAGTTCTTTCACGACAAAATAGGGCAATTGAATGGAAAACAAATTTAGTTTTGCCTCAGTTGCGTTCATAACTCAGCGTAAGTTTCTATCCCAGACGCTTGCAGATCAAGTTTAAATCCCGACGAAATTTTAATTTTATCTAGTCAGAATGGTCTGTCATCTAGTGTAGCTCTATCAAACTCCCAGACTCAGTGGTGAGCAGGTTCGAATTTTCATTTAAAAGGAAAATTCTCCGTTTTCTTTATATAGTTACTCAATTTATGTTTTCTTTAAGTCCAAATGAGAGATTAATGTTTCCTAATTAAAAAACGTTAAAGGCTTACAGTTCTTGCTCGGTTCTAGTTATTTATCAGTTGAGTACAATAGTCAATAATTTGAGGTTGCGCATTCAAACATTGTGAGTTTTTTTCCTGTTTTTGGGGGTCTTATTTTTATCAAAACAATTTCATTTTCTCATTTTATTTTCACTGCTATAAGCTGTGTCTAAGCCGTGAACTGACAGTGCGGCGTAACGGTTCTGAACGAAAGTTTACGGGATTTAGATCATTTCAATAAAAGATTTCTCAGTTGTATATGTGTGAGGAGAGCTGGGGGATGCCAGTATTCACCCATCTACTAAGATAAGGAAAAGAACATCTGGTCTACTGGCTTCGTGTTAACATTGGGTATAGAGTTTGCAATGTACTAAGATAGGGAATAGGTTTTCAATGCATTAGGATAGGTTATAGGTTTTGACTTTTATGCAATGATTGAATACTTTGTAATGAGTGTTAATACATAGCCAGTGGACCAGGTATTCCTTTTCTCTCTTATTACCATGGAGGCTCTACTGGCACCCCCAACTTACTGACGCATATAGTACTCCTCTCAGATTTTATCTTTTTATTTTGATTTATTTGAAACCAAGTATTTGAAGTGATTTAAATGATTTGGGTGTCCTCCAACCGAATTCAACTGTATCATTAATTCGTGTACGTGTAGATTGGTATGATTTTTAGAAATATCTGATCATGAGATGAATGATCTGATCACATCATGAGTAGTTTCAAATTGCAAACAGCCAAGAACCCTCTTCCTATTTCGGGCCTTGACTTATTGGAAAAACACGCGTTTTTTTTTTCAATTCAACCTGCGTGTAATCTAACCAATTTAGGAGAGGCTTTTCATCGCTTTTTTTTCTATTTTGAAAATGAAAAACTTTTTTTTGCTGTTCCCAATGGCACGGGTAAAATTTTTTAGTTATCCAACCGCCGATATCAGGGAGAAGTTTTTTCTGTAAAAGTGTTTTAATTTTGAAGTTTTGAACATTTTGAACATTTTTTTGAGAATTAGCGAAAAACTTTTTCATTTTCATGTTTTGTTTTTCTGTTCGTTGAGGACAACTGTAGTATAATATGCATAGTTTACAAATATGCTTAGTTTTAGTTTGTTGCCGGCGGCTGTTCCACTAGCACAGCCGCCGGCGCAGCCCTTTGTGGAATTTTAGGGCAAGAAGGCTATAACAAACATTTTATATCTATCAATAAACCAATGCTTACAACTTTTTCAAGGCTCTGAAAGTGTTGCCATTATTATCTCCAACGGCCCTATAAAACTAAAAATTCCTCATGAAATACAGAAACTATTAATTGTTTTTTTTATCAGTATAGTACCCTTTTTAAATTCAATTTGAGTAACTAAATTTAACAATAAATACCAGCTGAAACATGCTTCTCAATTTCTCAATAGAATGGCGCAATAGATTTGACGGATGTCAGACTTGCAGCTTATTATTTCGAACTTCAGACAATCTTTTGAATATTTATGCTTGTGATATATTTTTTGTAATGCAGTCAACTTTCGAATTTTTAACTAAGCGTTTTCGAAAAAAAAAGTGTAAATAGTCCGAAATTTTTTTTTGTCCGCAGCTCAAAAAAAATAAATGTGGTATATTTTTTGTTAAATTATGAGCTAATGCGTTCTAATAGCACTGGTAAACCGCAAAGTAAATCGTTTAAAACTAAATTGAGGCAAATGATTTGATTTTTAAAATAAAATATGAGGCGCTTAAAACAACTACTAGTACTTTAGAAAGTCTGTATAGAGAAATATTGAAGAAAAAGGGGATATTTTTAATGTTTCAATCAATTTTTCAGTGCAGTCGGAACCTTCAAAGTTTTGACCTGATATACGAGCAGGCTGGCTTGCTATGATGCAATCATTGCTAGGGTTTGTTTTGACTGCCATGTATTCGAACATTAGCAAAACTTCATACAAACTCATTTAATTTTTTTTAGTGTATACCAACTTAACTTTTTGTTTAGCGCTGCATGCTTCAGGCTTATTATTTTAAAATGTTTGGAAATCAGATTCGGAAATTGTTTCAAAATTATACGAAAATGTATGTAAGACTTTTCATAATTTTTGTTTCTGAAACTTTTTAGGCGCTTTAGGCCGCTATCAATAATCGTTGGAAGTTTTATGCCTCTAGATCATTTTATAGACCGCTAAACATTACAGATTAGGGAAGGGCTTTTTTTCGAAAACTGAGATTAATTGATTTTTGTTGCGAACTACTTAGGCTGAAAGGGATTGTCAGAGACAAAGACATGGCAGCTGAAATTGAGAGAGAGAAGTGGAAAGAAGAGATTAAACACTCGAAGGATACTAACACGACAGCTGGACAACGCAGGGAAAACAGAAAACAGACACGCGGTCAAAATCGAGGTTAACATGAATAGAATAAGACAGTTTGTACGATCTGCTCAGAGCTGTTCGAGCAGAACCTCTGTTGCGAATTAATGAATGATCATATAAATTTTATCGGTAAAGTTATCAATGCGCGCAAACAGATAGTTTTTGTTCTTAACGCAAATGCCGAATTATAAATCCTTGTTGCCGCCTTTTTTTCCCTTTTCAGGGGATGGTGTCTGGCAATCATACCTCTTTAACAAACGTTTTATAGCTATTTTTTGTGTAAAATAGCAAATTTTGTTTTGATTTTTTTCTGAAAGTCTTGCTGATTTAAAGCTTTCGTGTTTTACATCCGACTTCTTTGGATCACATCAGACTTAAACACAAATGTTTGTGTTTTCTCTAGAAAAAAAATATGCGCGATTATCATGCTTAAAAAAGACAATACTTAAAATAAGAATTTTGGGCAAACCAGGAACCAATTCAAACGGCCAAAATGGACAGTACGGCGAAGTCGAACGAAGAGCCAGAAGCCTAGGCTGTAAATGCCGAGCCTACAAATGTGTAGCGTGTGACTACTACTTGTTCCACCACAGCCCCCCCCCCCCCAAATCCCCCCGTAAAAGGGGGACCACTTCAAAGAGCTGTGAGTCGAACAAATGTCTCGCGATGCTCCCCCATAACCAACCAATTGCAACTCAGACATCAAAAGAATTTCCGGTTGTGGAAAAAAGAACGCCTCCAATGCAGGCTTCTATCCCGGGGCTTTTTGGGTCGCGGATTGTCCGGAAAATGATTTACCTGCCGCTTATTGTCCAAGGTGACATCACCGCTTAGAGTAGACCAGGTCTTCGGAGTGTTGTTACACAAAGAGCGAGGCACAAATAAACAATCACTTTCAGAATTTATTTGCACTGTGGCTCGGAAATTAATGTTTGTGCTGCTTTTTTAAGTGTGCTTATTTCTTTTGATGTTTATAGCTTTAGACCAATGATATCACTGGGGTTTCCGCATGCTGGTTTTGGCGTTTTTTGTTGTCCAAAAAGTGCTTCACAGAGAAGTGTGCGACTAAATGTCAATTTTAACGATGCTTGTACTACAATGCACAATTTATTGATAATATGTCGTTTTAAAGGTCCTGCGGATAAGCGTCGCCCGCCTCCTGGAAACAGTCAGAGAGTCCACAAGACCAGTCTTGGTTTGCCAAACGGCAGCATGACAACTTCACCACTGAAATACAGAGACGGAGTTGGGCACCGGGGTGATGACATGCCTGATATATTCCAGCGGTTGTCTTCCGGAGTGGGATCGTCGGCTATGAGGAGGGGAGATCAATGGACAGCCTGAACGGGAGTTTACCTAACAAGGATAAAAAATTCGGTAAGAATAATTTAAAGAATTATTGGCTCGATGTAGGTAGCAACTGACTACAAAAATATAACCTTCCATGACTAGCTAGAATGCTTATAAGTAGCCAAGTGTGGTAACATACTATCACTTTCAACCGGGGGTGTTAACTTGGTTCTACGATAGAAATTTTCATTTGTTAATTTGATCCCGAAAAATGTTAACTTGATCCCGAAAAATACCTTAAAGAAATCTGAACAATTTTTATAGTGCTTTATGGAGACGATTACTTGTTAAATACGCGTATAGTCAACTCTTCATTCAGTTCGTTCAAACTAACAGCCTTTTGGTAAGAAAAAATGTTGTAATCAGGAGCTAGATATTCTTCCCGAATATAGTCCGCTGACACAATTTCATTTTAAAGGTTCTTAGGGCAAGTGTATACACTAATCATGTGGAATTTTTGTTCCGACTTTTGATACGAAAGTAACGGAATATTTGTGCTCGGGGTGGGTTTTTTTTCTTTAGACAAATTTCGACTTTTTAACTAGCCATTTTTGACGGATTTTTTAAATATCATTCGAAAGCTATTGTTGTCCTGAGCTAAAATTTGAAAAGATATTTTACCTGTGATTATTTTTCGTAAAGTATTGGGGGTTTAAAGATTGCCATTTTGGCCAATTTGGGATAATTAACGCGCGATATATTTTGCGCTATTAACGCGTAAGCGGAGATTTAATCCGTCTTAAAATTGTTCCAAATTGGTTGAAAGAAGCTTACTTGCCATAATTGATTTGTTACAAGGAGCTAAATTTATCTTTTTGTACTTTATATGGCGTGTGGGGGGATGATTTTCATTTAAAAAATTCAAATTTTAGAAGAAAAAAAATTTCTTTTTATTTCATTACATTTAGTTTTTTGATGTTATTACTGCTCCATAAAACCTTAAAAGGCAGTCGGAAGATTCAGGGCTTCGCCCTGATACGAGCAGTCTTGTATCTTTTAAAAACAGAATCAGCTTTTTTTATTGTTTTCAGTTCAGCTTTTGTCGGTCCAATTTTCGAGCTGTATACAAATTTGTTTTTATGCCGCATGTGTTTTGTTTTATACTTAAAGTTCAAAGTTAGTTTTCTGTCAGGCTTTTTTTGGCTCGATTAGTTCGAATTTTCATGCATCTTTAAAAATATACAAATATGCGAGCTGCTAATTTCAAGATCAATAGCAAAAATTCAGGGCTCGGCGTTTTTGGCACCCATTATGATTTGGACTGATCCAATTTCGGTCCAATTTTAATAAACAGCAGCAAGTTTTTAAAGGTGTGCAATTGGCGTGAAAAACGATAATGTAGCAAATGTGATAGTGGTTTTTTATTGTTATTTTGCTCCTCAAGTTCAATCTCTATTGGGTTCACTCGGAGAAATCCCAGTTCTTTCCCGACA
The DNA here is from genome assembly GCF_963678635.1 of Symsagittifera roscoffensis. Taxonomy (NCBI): domain Eukaryota; kingdom Metazoa; phylum Xenacoelomorpha; order Acoela; family Convolutidae; genus Symsagittifera; species Symsagittifera roscoffensis. The sequence goes on along the minus strand of NC_087067.1, from coordinate 36,749,933 downwards.
AAATAGGGCAATTGAATGGAAAACAAATTTAGTTTTGCTTCAGTTGCGTTCATAACTCAGCGTACGTTTCTATCCCAGAAGCTTGCAAATCAAGTTTTAAATCGCGACGATGTCTATCGTCGAAAGACTTCGTCACAGAGCATAACGCTAAAAAATTTTCGAAATTTTAATTTTATCTAGTCAGAATGGTCTGTCATCTAGTGTAGCTCTATCAAACTCCCAGTGAGCAGGTTCGAATTTTCATTTTAAAGGAAAATTCTCCGTTTTCTTCATATAGTTACTCAATTTATGTTTCTTTCAGTCCAAATGAGAGAGAGATTAATGTTTCCTAATTCAAGAACGTTAAAGGCTTACAGTTCTTGCTCGGTTCTAGTTATTTATCAGTTGAGTACAATAGTCAATAATTTGAGGTTGCGCATTAAGACTTTGTGATTTTTTTGCTGTTTTTGGGAGTCCTATTTTTATCAAAACAATTTCATTTTTGCTCCGACTTTCGATACAAAAGTAACGGAATATTTGTGCTCGGGGTGGGTTTTTTTTTCTTCAGACAAATTTCGACTTTTTCACTAGCCAATTTTGACGGAATTTTTTTTATATCATTCGAAAGCTATTGTTGTCCTGAGCTAAAATTTGAAAAGATATTTTACCAGTGATTCTTTTTTGTACAGTTATGGGGGTTTAAAGATTGCCATTTTGACCAATTTAGGACAATTAACGCGCGATATATTTCGCGCTATTAACGCGTAAGCGGAGATTTAATCCGTCTTAAAATCGTTCCAAATTGGTTGAAAGAAGCTTACTTGCCATAATTGATTTGTTACAAGGAGCTAAATCTATCTTTTTGTACTTCATATGGCGTGTGGGGGGATGATTTTCATTAAAAAAAATTCAAATTTTATAAATAAAAATTTTCATTTTATTTCATTTCATTTAATTTTTTGATGTTATTACTGCTCCATTAAACCTTAAAAGGCAGTCGGAACATGCAGGGCTTTGACCTGATACGAGCAGTCTTGTATCTTTTAAAAACAGAATCAGCTTTTTTTTCATTGTTTTCAGTTCAGCTTTTGTCGGTCCAATTTTCGAGCTGTATACAAATTTGTTTTTATGCCGCATGTGTTTTGTTTGATGCATACTTAAAGTTCAAAGTTAGTTTTCTGTCAGGCTTTTTTTGGCTCGATTAGTTCGAATTTTCATGCATCGTTAAAATTATACAAATATGCGAGCTGCTAATTTCAAGATCAATTGCAAAAATTCAGGGCTCGGCGTTTTTGGCACCCACTATGATTTGGACTGATCTCGCACAGCGAGCGAGTTCGGTCCAATTTTAATAAACAGCAGCAATTTTTTAAAGGTGTGCATTTGGCCTGAAAAACGACGATGTAGCAAATTTGATAGTGGTTTTTTATTGTTATTTTTCTCCTCAAGTTTAATCTCTATTGGGTTCACTCGGAGAAATCCCAGTTTTTTCCCGACAAAATAGGGCAATTGAATGGAAAACAAATTTAGTTTTGCTTCAGTTGCGTTCATAACTCAGCGTAAGTTTCTATCCCAGACGCTTGCAGATCAAGTTTAAATCCCGACGAAATTTTAATTTTATCTAGTCAGAATGGTCTGTCATCTAGTGTAGCTCTATCAAACTCCCAGTGAGCAGGTTCGAATTTTCATTTAAAAGGAAAATTCTCCGTTTTCTTTATATAGTAACTCAATTTATGTTTCTTTCAGTCCAAATGAGAGAGAGATTAATGTTTCCTAATTTAAGAACGTTAAAGGCTTACAGTTCTTGCTCGGTTCTAGTTATTTATCAGTTGAGTACAATAGTCAATAATTTGAGGTTGCGCATTAAGACTTTGTGAATTTTTTTGCTGTTTTGGGGGGTCTTATTTTTATCAAAACAATTTCATTTTTGTTCCGACTTTCGATACGAAAGTAACGCAATATTTGTGCTCGGGGTGGGTTTTTTTTTCTTCAGACAAATTTCGACTTTTTAACTAGCCATTTTTGACGGAATTTTTTAATATCATTCAAAAGGTATTGTTGTCCTGAGCTCAAATTTGAAAAGATATTTTACCTGTGATCATTTTTCGTAAAGTTATGGGGGTTTGAAAATTGCCATTTTAGCCAATTTGAGACAATTAAGCGCGATATATTTCGCGCTATTAACGCGTAAGCGGAGAGTTAATCCGTCTTAGAAATCGTTCCAAATTGCTTAAAATAAGCTTATTTGCCATAATTGATTTGTTACAAGGAGCGAAATCTATCTTTTTGTACTTTATATGGCGTGTGGGGGATGATTTTCATAACAAATTTCAAATTTTAGAAAAAAAAATTCTTTTTGTTTTTTCTTACATTAAATTTTTTAATGTTATTACTGCTCCATAAAACCTTAAAAGGCAGTCGGAACATTCAGGGCTTCGCCCTGATACGAGCAGTCTTGTCTCATTTTATTTTCAGTGCTATAAGCTGTGTCTAAGCCGTCAACTGGCAGTGCGGCGTAACGGTGCTGACCGAAAGTTTAATGTATTTAGTTCATTTCAATTAAAGATTTCTCAGTTGTATATGTGTGAGGAGAGCTGGGGGATGCCAGTATTCACCCATCTACTAAGATAAGGAAAAGAACATCTGGTCTACTGGCTTCGTGTTAACATTGGGTATAGAGTTTGCAATGTACTAAGATAGGGAATAGGTTTTCAATGCAATATGATAGGTTATAGGTTTTGCCTTGTATGCAATGAATGAATACTTTGTAATGAGTGTTAATACATAGCCAGTGGACCAGATATTCCTTTTCCTATCTTATTACCATGGAGGGTCTACTGGCACCCCCAACTTACTGACGCATATAGTACTCCTCTCAGATTTTATCTTTTTATTTTGATTTATTTGAAACCAAGTATTTGAAGTGATTTAATTGATTTGGGTGTCCTCCAACCGAATTCAACTGTATCATTAATTCGTGTACGTGTAGATTGGTATGGTTTTTAGAAAGATCTGATCATGAGATGAATGATCTGATCACATTATGAGTAGTTTCAAATCGCAAACAGCCAAGAACCCTCCTCCTATTTCGGGCCTTGACTTATTGGAAAAACACGTGTTTCTTTTTCAATTCAACTTGCGTGTAATCTAACCAATTGAGGAGAGGCTTTTCATCGCTTTTTTTTCTAAATTGAAAACTGAAAAACTTTTTTTTGCTGTTCCCAATGGCATAGGTAAAATTTTTAGTTATCCAACCGCCGATATCAGGGAGACGTTTTTTCTGTAAAAGTGTTTTAATTTTGAAGTTTTGAACATTTTGAACATTTTTTTGAGAATTAGCGAAAAACTTTTTCATTTTCATGTTTTGTTTTTCTGTTCGTTGAGGGCAACTGTAGTATAATATGCATAGTTTACAAATATTCTAAGTTTTAGTTTGATGCCGGCGGCTGTTCCACTAGCACAGCCGCCAGCGCAGCCCTTTGTGGAATTTTAGGGCAAGAAGGCTATAACAAACATTTTATATCTATCAATAAACCAATCCTTACAACTTTTTCAAGGCTCTGAAAGTATTGCCATTATTATCTCCAACTGCCCTATAAAACAAAAAGCTCCTCATGAAAAACAGAAACTAATAATTGTTTTTTAATCAGTATAGTACCCTTTTTTAACTTCATTTTGAGTAACTAAATTTAATAATAAATACCAGCTGAAACGTGCTTCTCAATTTCTCAATAGATTGGCGCAATATATTTGACGGATGTCAGCCTTGCAGCTTATTATTTCGATTTTCAGACAAACTTTTGAATATTTATGCTTGTGATTTATTTTTTGTAATGCAGTCAACTTTCGACTTTTTAACTAAGCGTTTTTGAAAAAAAGTGTAAATAGTCCGAAAATTTTTTTGTCCGCAGCTCAAAAAAATGAAATGTGGTATATTTTTTGTTAAATTATGAGCTAATGCGTTCTAATAGCACGGGTAAACCGCAAGTTAAATCGTTAAAAGCTAAATTGAGGCAAATGATTTGATTTTTTAAATAAAATATGAGGCGCTTAAAACATCTACTAGTACTTAGAAAAACTGTGTAGAGAAATATTGAAGAAAAAGAGGAATTTTTTTAATGTTTCAATCAATTTTTCAGTGCAGTCGGAACCTTCAAAGTTTTGACCTGATATACGAGCAGGCTGGTTTGCTATGATGCCAGTCATTGCTATGGTTTGTTTTGACTGCCGTGTATTCGAACACTAGCAAAACTTCATACAAACTCGTTTAGTTTTTTTTAATGTATACCAACTTAACCTTTTGTTTAGCGCTGCATGCTTCAGGCTTATTATTTTAAAATGTTTGGGAATCAGACTCGGAAATTGTTTCAAAATTATACGAAAATGTATTTAAAACTTTTCATAATTTTTGTTTCTGAAACTTTCTAGGCACTTTAGGTCGCTATCATTTTTTTGAGATTATTTATTTATCTTTCATAGACACTTACTTCATAAATTTGGTTGCACATCCACTTGTTTTTAAAAATTTTTTTTAAATGATGACAGATTTTTCTTTCATAGTTAAACAGCACAAGAATAAGCGTTTTTTCCTTGCCAGTTTTTTGAGTAAAAGAAACGTTGCCTCTGCTAAGACGTTCAGCAAACTTTGTTTTGTAACAATGATCTCTGCATCATTTTTTTGTCATTTGAACTCTAAGATAATTTCTTTGATAATTTTCACTCAAAGGGGTGAAGGGTCTTTCTATATAATTATATAGAAGATGCATTAATTATTCATTTCTACTTCAGTTGAACAGTTATTTTTGTTTCCAAATATTTTTTTCTGATTAAACTAAATTTTCTCTTGCAACACCAATAAGATTTCATTATTTCACCTTAATGACAAAATGTGAAGATTTTTTCTTAAATCAGATTGGCCAATGTTATCGAAAAAGTCTCTATATACAAACAAACTGCGTGAAACAGAATCGATTTTTGTTCGCTGATGTCATTCTAATGTGCAGTAAATTATTAGGTTCCCTTCTGAGTCTAGCCAATTCTTCTGTTTTTCGAGAAGTTGGTTCCAAAGAACAGAAAAAATGCAACCTGATTGATCACATTTTGTAATGGCTTTCTCGAAATGACACTTCCGAGTTGTGTGATTTGTTGCAAAAAAATTCAGTTTCAGTTTGTCTGGGGTTCTACTGGTAGTTTGGAATAGAATTTGCAGCATGGGATGGTTGTTGTGAATTGGACTTCTCACTTTTAAAATCCCAATTTGAAATCCTATCCCTCCTAACAATATTACGGGTGACCAAAATTTTTCATCGTAGTCTGGAAGTTTTCGCCGTGGACATCCAAAGTTGATTCCGATAGTTCCTCTGTAACTGTTCTGGCTTGGATACGGTTCGTTTGATGAGATATCCTTCTGAATTGTTTTTTCATTTGGCTCTTCAATGCCATCTTCTGGAAACTCGTAGTTCTCAGATAGAAATTTTTGAATCAATTCCCAGCTGCACTCTCTAATTCCTTTTGCGAAATTATGAAGATGATCCAAATTTTTGGAAAGTTCACTGTTGGCTTTTTCCACTGATCTGACTTGTGTCTCCAAAGATCGGTAGTGAACAAGATCTTTATTGATTCTGTCCAATTTTTTTTCTAATTTTTTGAGCAGCTCATCGCCTAAATAACAGGTACCAATTAAAGTCCACTTGTTTCGAACAAGTCAAACAACCTCCAATAAAATTAAGCGCTTTTAAAAAGTTTTCAATTGAAGTCGAACAAAATCGGAAATTTTTGGGATAAGTTGATCAAAGTCGAACAATGTCTTTTAAAGTCGAAAAAAGATGAACAAAGTGAAATAATGTCCGGTAAAGTCGAACGACGTCGAAAACGGACATTTTTTGACTCAAAAAGTCAAAAACGGACATCGTTTGACCGTTTCGATTGAATCATGAGTTAAACATCTCATTGGTCTACTGCCAACATGTATAAACTTTTGAAATTTTTTGTTAGTTTTCTCTAAGCAATAAATATTTTCTCTTTTGAATATTAAAACCAATTACCTGAAGACCACTTATTTCTCAAGCAGAACATAATTTTGTGGTTTGCAAACAAAAACAAAATTGCTCACAGTTCAGGTTTAATAAAAATTTGCCTTAATCAAAACCTCCTTTTATTTTTTCAAATGTTTATATAAGTTTTGGTAGACTTATAATAATGTATGACGCTCAAAAAAATATCATGTAAATTTCTCAATCACATTTCTGGTTTTAAACTATTTGCTTAAAAAATTGCCGCATAATAGAAAATGGTACGTTAATGTTAGTGCATACAGAGCAATTCATAAACTAATTCGTATTAATTGTTCAGAATCTTAATTCAGAGCAGCTGTTTTACGCAGCAAGTCAGGTAGAAGAAAACCTTACAACTTTTGCCGTTGCCTTATATTTTGCATTCCTTTTCCCCAAGTTTATCTTTTTAGATTTTTTTCGATTTAATTATTTGTTTGGCAAGCAACGATTTCTATAATTACTGTTACTTGCGTTGCTTTTTTACGAACAAAACCCCCCATTTTATTTTTGTTATCATGTTTTGTCGGAATTTTTGGATTTTTGCGTAAAAATCTGAGCAAGTAAATCCATTAGTTTCAATAAATTGCATTTGAGATATTTTCACATCTTTTGATCCATCAGTTGCAGGCTTACTTAAAAAAAAAACAAAGTTCATTTTTAAGTCGTATTTCAGGTCGTAATAACTCAAACTGGATGTTGGTAAAAATAAAACTAATTGGATTTCTGAATGTGAATTATTTAAAACGAATTAAGGTAATCCTTCACACGACAGGTTGTAACACCGTTGTTTGATAGCTGCTTACTGCGTTTTTTGTTGTCTCCTGCTTTTGCGAGCATCTGAAGTTTCATCTCAACCCTTCTTCTCAGATGTTTTTTGTACCCCAAAACTGAATGCTTGTCATGATCTGTTTCAAGGCAGTCGTCGCAACTCTCCACTTCACATTCTTTACACCAGAAAGAAACTAAATTTTCGCATAAGTTGTGCGAGCAAACTGGAGGAATAAATGATAGTTTTGTCTGCAGATTGTCCATTTTGTTCCGCAGTTCTTCAATTTCTTTCTGATACGCGCTGATTTCTGATGAGTATCCTTCTAAATGTTCTCTTATTCCGTATAAAGGCTTCAAATCTTCAATTCTTCTAGTATACTCTGTGCTGCAGATTGCGCATCGCAATACACCGCCGGGTCTTTGGAGTGCTCTTAGACACATTTTTGCTGGACCACAGTAAGAATGTCCACAAGGTAATGCGCGAGGATCAGCTATAAAATCCGCGCAAACCGAACAGTTAAGTGCATCGTTGTTTGATTGTATTCTAGAAGTGCTTGAATAGGCCATGTTGATAGCCGTTGCTGATAACAATTTCGATTATTAACAAAATAATTGTTGAATAAAATGATTAATATGGACCCTTTTTTAGAAGCTAAAGAATTATCAAAATAAGGTCATGCGCTCCTTGAAAAAATTAAATATAACTTGCTAAAAAATAGTACCGGTTTATCGCCCTTTTAAATCTTCTGAATTGACTTTACAGAAAATTCTTCTACTGATTTTATACACTGATGTAGATCTAATTAAGGGGGTCTTTTTTCAACAAAAAGTCAACAGTTTTCTCGAACCTGAAACTATAAAAAAAAACTTTTAAAAGTTTTAATCATATTTGACAATTGTGCCAAATACACACTTATTTCCAGACAGCTTTATCAACATGAAATTATATACAGTATTGATTTTTCGCTACACAATTTTCTCACTTGAAAGTTAAAAACTCTGAAAGAAAAATAATGACCTAGAAAATGGCGAACGGAAAAAAAATCAAATTTTAAAAATCTATTTCGAGCGAAAAAATGACTTGTAAGACATTGCAAAAAATTGAAAAAAAAATTGGATAAAAACACATTTTGAATCTTTTGAACAAAAAAGGGCTTGTTTAATAAAATATAATTTTATGGCGAAACCATTTGCTAGTTTTTTCGCGCTTAAAATATTCCGCCAAAAATTCGCAAAATGAGTTGAGCAAAATTGCAGCATGAGTCGCGCAAAGACGCATCAAACGACGCATAGTCGCGATATAAGTCGCGCAAAACCGAAACAAGTATTCGTTGCCTTTCTTCGAATGTTGAAGCAAAGTTTTTATTGGCTTATGATAACCTGGCAATTTATGTTTCTACAACCCACAGGGGTGGACCTAGCCTTTTTTCGAGGTACGGCGGACTTTCAAAAAAATCGGAGGAAAATCGAAAATTTTTTCGACCTTTTTTTAGGTCGACCAAATTGATTTTCTGAGCTCTCCCAAATCACTATATAGACCCCATTTTGACCAAATGTTTGAAAAAACAAGCTTAAAAGGCACTTTTTGGAAAGTTTTCTTTAGGCGCCTTTAGAACAGTTTTAGGTTCAGTCGGCCAAAAAGGGATATCTCAAAATAGTACAAAGGGGGGACCCTTTGGGTCGTTAGGGGGTCGAATCCTGAGAAAGGGGCGTCCGCCCCCACAATCAACGCCCCCCAAATCCGCTGGTGACAACCAACATGTTTAGTTATTATCATTAGTTGGTGATAGCTAATCAACAAAAATCAATGTGTAACGATTATTTTATAACAAAATAAATAGATCGGTTTGTTCAGCATAGACAATTTTATTGCTGCAATGTGAAAGTTGTTCAATTTTTTGCGCTCATAAAGCAAAACTGAAGCATACTAAACAACGAGAAAAGCTTTAATAATCTAAAACTAGGTGCATCCGTTGTACATTAATGTTTTAAGAAGGTTTCATTTTACGCTCTTTCACAAGTTGGTCAAATGTTTAGTCTTCCTGCTGTTACATATTGCTCAGCACTGAACTGCTGTAACTCTATCTATATTCAATTTAATACATTCGCTAAAAGCTTAACAACTCAACAGTTTTGCAGATTTTTTTTTAATAGCGTGAAACAAATTAGCGTTTTTAAAACCTCCGCACTCTAAAAATGAAATGTAATCTTATGCATTAAATGAAAATCGGAATGCGCTATGGACGCAATGTTTAACTGAATGCATTGTTTTAGCTTAGTAGAATGCAGCGTTTAAATTTAAAATATCCTCAAGTCTGGAATATTCTCGATTTTTTTGGCGAAAATTCGATTCGTTAGACAAGATGAACTCAATTTGTTTTCAAGGCTACACAGTGCCAGTCCACGTTTTCCAAAATTTTCATTCTGAAATTAAACAATTATGAAATGTTTTGAAATCTTTCAAACTTTCATCGCTTGCATAGCTTGCTTAAAAAAACTTAGGCCAATCAATTTGCTCTGTGAAAACATGAGATAATTCAAAGTTTTATTGCCGCAATAGCTTGCTTAAAAAACTATAACTTCTCGCCAATTTTCTTTGTGAAACCACTTGACTTATTTCAAAGTTTTATCACATGAATCGCGTGCTTAGAAAAACTTTGTTACCTTTCAAGCTATTTCATAGATTGTATCGAAAGTTTTTTCAAGCAAAATTTTTTGCAAATTTTTCTAAGCAAACTTTTTGCAAACCGATTTGCATTTTAAAATAACTTGAAATGTTTCAAAATTTCAGAGCTTGAATAGCTTGCTTAAAAAAAACTGGAACTTCTTGCCAGTCGATTTACTCTACGAAACAACTGGTCATTTTTCAAAATTTCATCGGAAAAACGTTGAACTATTTCAATATATCTCATAGACCGAAAAGTTTTGCAAAAAGCGTGAGTTTTCTAAGCAAAACTTTCGCAAACACTTTGTAAGCAAGTGTTTCACAAACCGATATGGTTTTTGAAATAACTTGAAAGTTTCAACAGTTTCAGAGCTTTGATAGGATAGCTCGCTTAGATAAATTAAGCTTTTTGCATAACTATTCGGTTAAGTTTCATAGCTTTAAAAACTTGCTGAGAAAAACTTAAAATTTTTCGTGAAACGATGTGTCCACGAAACAACTTGAAACATTTCAACGTTTCATAGCTTGAATAGGTTGCTACGAAAAAAACTAAAAGCTTTTTGCGAACCGGTTCGTTTTATGAAATAATTTGAAATATTTCAAGGTTGCATAATTCTAATAGCTTCCCAATATAAACTTAAACTTTTCGCGAACCGATTCAATCTATGAAATAACTTGAAAAAGAATCGAAGTTTCATAGCTTTAAAAACTTGCTTATAAAAACTTAAAACTTTCGTAAACCGATTTGGTCCACGAAATAACTTGGAAGTTTCTAAGTTTCATAGCTAAGTTTCATAGCTTAGAAAACTTAAAGCTTTTCGCAAGCTGATTCGGTCTGTGAAAAAACTTGAATTATTTCAAAGCTTCTAGCTGAAAAAGCTTGCTTAGAAAACTTAAAGCTTTTTCGCAAGCTGATTCGGTCTGTGAAATAACTTGAATTATTTCAAAATTTCATAGCTCCAATAGCTTCCCTAGATAAACTTAAGCGTTTCGCGAACTGATTCAGTCTATAAAATATTTCGAAGATTCATAGCTTCTGAAGCTTGCTTAAGAAAATTTAAAGCTTTTCGCAAACTGATTTGGTTTATGATTTAACTTGACCTATTTCCAAATTTCTAGCTGAAAAAGCTTGCTTAGATAAGCTTAAGTTTTTCGCGAACTGATTCGATCTACCAAATAACTAGCAAAACTGTAAGTTTCATATTTTGAATAGCTTGGTTAGGAAAATTAAAGCTTTTCGCAAGCTGAATCGGTTCATGAAATAAATTGAGACATCTCAAAATTTCTAGCTAAAAAAACTTGCAGTCTATGAAATAACTTGAAATATTGAGTCTATGAAATAACTTGAAATATTTCAAAGTTTCATAGCGTTTCTTTATTTAGTGAATATCTTGTTTTCACACCTGTGTTTTTCTTCGTAGACGCTTCCCCTGCTTTTAGGGACAAGTTCGAGGGTTTCGACAGATTTTTCATTGGTCTGCGTGCGATCTTGACCTCGCTTTCTGAACAACATTTAAGGTTTTGCATGATTTCTGATTGGAGTGAGGGACACATCAGGTTTTTTTTGATCTTGTTCTGTACTTTGTCGGCAGCTTTGGGCCATTCGAACAACTGTGCGGTGGATGTGAGGGAACCAGATGTTTTCGCTCAAGTCAGGCATTGCCGCCGCTCCCGAGTGAGTCATGTGTAAGCTGTTCAAAATGTCTTGGCGCAACTGCTGCGGGATGATGATCCGTTCGTCTATGAGTAGACAATTTTAGAAAACTTTAAATTTTGGCCGAACGATTCGGTTTAAGCAACAACTTGGATTTTTTGAAGTTCATTGCTCGATTAGTTCGCGCAGAAAAACTAATTTTTCGCAAAAAGTTTCCTTCTAAGAACAAACTTGGAAAATTTTCAATTTTTTATAGCTACAAAAGCTTGATTAACTAAAACGTGATGTTTCTGCCATCTGATTAACTTCATGAAATAATTTGAAGTTTTGTAACTTAACTAGCTTGCTTAGAAAAACTCAATTTTGTTGCCTAATGATTGGCTTTATGCAACGATCTGAAAACTTTTAAAAGTTTCTTTGCATAGAAAGAGCATAGAAAACTAACTTTTTGCGAAATAATTTGATCCAATAAACGATATGAAACGTTTCAAAGATTCATGGCTTGAAATACCGGCTTACAAAAAATTGAGCATTTCGCGAACTGTTTCGGTCGATAAAATAGTTTGAAACTTTTCAAAGTCATAGCTTGAATAGCTTGCTTAGGAAAACAATAATTTTTTTAAAAACTGATTTGTTCTTTCAAATAACTAGAAAATTTTCAAAGTTTCAGCGGTTGAGTGACTCCAGAGGAAAAAATTTCAATTTTTCGCTATCCAATTCTGTGCATGCATCAAAACTTAGAAAAACTTGAACTTTTTGCGAACTGATTTGTCCATAAGAAAACTTGAAATCATTGAAGTTTTCATAACTTGAATAGCTTGCTTAGAAAAATTTCAATTTTTTCGTGATTCGATTCAATCTATGAGTTTACTTGAAATCTTGCATAGCTTGCTTAGAAAAGTTTAAATTTGTTGAAATGTGATTCGGTCGATGAAATAGTTTTAAATATTTCATGGTTTGAATAGCTTGCTTGAGAAGAACATGAGCTTTTCGTGAACCGATTCGGTCGCAGAAATAATTTGAAGTGTTTCAAATCTTAAGCCAAATAGCTAGCACGCGAAAACTTGTTTTCTTGCTAATCACTTTGATCTATCAAATGTTTTGAAATATTTACAAATTCTATTGCATGATTTGCTCCAATAAAGCAATGTGAAATCCGTTTCAGTTCACGAACTAATTGTTGAAGTTTTTTTTGCTTTGATAGCTTACCTAGAAAAACTTTTTTTTGCGAAATGATTTGTTCCTATAAAACAATTTGAAATAATTCAATGTTTCATAGCTTGAATAGCTTCCATAGAAAAAACCTTAAGTTTCGCGATCCGATTTTTCTAAAGGTTACCGAACCGATTTACGATATGGCTCAATTTGCAATGGTTCAAAGTTTCATTGCTTGGATAGTTTGATCAAAATGACAATTAATTTTTTGGGAGCCAATTGATTATTGGAGGCGAGCTTGCTAGTTTGTGCTAAATTGGTGCACCCATTTTTTTCGGATGTACTGTCTTCTATTGGTGTGGTTCATAGCTAGCAAAGTTTAGGTACGCCGATCAAAATCTCATGTGGTCGCTTTCTCAATTTTTTCATATCAATGGTTGGCAATTGGACGATTCGTGACACTTAATTGCTCTTCATTGAGCCATTTGATTGTTTCAAATTAATACTTATTTTAAAAACTTTAGGAAAAATTTTTTTTTGAAAAAAAAAGAGGATAACTTTTATTACATCCCCTCCTTGGCTACCTAACAACGAATATCCCCTAAAAGATAAAATCAACGGACAAGCATATGAGAATTTTTGTACGTAGTAACGAACCTCACACCCCATTTTGCAAAAAGGGGGTTTAGCTAAAGAGATTTAAGCCAGCTTAAATCTTAAGTTACGCAACCTCCGCCATCTACCTCTCAGCAGCGTCAAAACATTGGATATCTCTTTTTGCCCTTGGGCAATACATCCATGGGATTCAAGTTTGGATCCCACGATGATAACTTTTTGTTCTGATTACTTAAAAATTGTGGAGCAACTTTGTATTTGGGTGTGTTTGTGGCTTTTTGTTTGTTCCTGTTTGATTTATTAAACAGGTATTATGAAAATGTTTTTTTTTCCAGATCTGGTTTTTTTTTTTTTTTTGAGACGCTTTTTCGAAAAATTCGCTTTCCCAAAACACTACCCGTCAGATTCTCATAAAAGTGAAACCAATGGATTCAGTAGCAATTCACCTACCTGCCTGCATGATTTCTGATTGGAGTTGGGGACACATCAGGTTTTTTCGATCTTGCTCTGTACTTTGTCGGCAGCTTTGGGCCATTCGAACATCTGTGCGGTGGATGTGAGGGAACCAGATGTTTTCGCTCAAGTCAGGCATTGCCGCCGCTCCCGAGTGAGTCATGTGTAAGCTGTTCAAAATGGTTTGGCGCAACTGCTGCGGGATGATGATCCGTTCGTCTATGATTAGACAATTTTAGAAAACTTTAAATTTTGGCCGAACGATTCGGTTTAAGCAACAACTTGGATTTTTTGAAGTTCATTGCTCGATTAGTTCGCGCAGAAAAACTAATTTTTCGCAAAAAGTTTCCTTCTAAGAACAAACTTGGAAAATTTTCAATTTTTTATAGCTACAAAAGCTTGATTAACTAAAACGTGATGTTTCTGCCATCTGATTAACTTCATGAAATAATTTGAAGTTTTGTAACTTAACTAGCTTGCTTAGAAAAACTCAATTTTGTTGCCTAATGATTGGCTTTATGCAACGATCTGAAAACTTTTAAAAGTTTCTTTGCATAGAAAGAGCATAGAAAACTAACTTTTTGCGAAATAATTTGATCCAATAAACGATATGAAACGTTTCAAAGATTCATGGCTTGAAATACCGGCTTACAAAAAATTGAGCATTTCGCGAACTGTTTCGGTCGATAAAATAGTTTGAAACTTTTCAAAGTCATAGCTTGAATAGCTTGCTTAGGAAAACAATAATTTTCAAAAACTGATTTGTTCTTTCAAATAACTAGAAAATTTTCAAAGTTTCAGCGGTTGAGTGACTCCAGAGGAAAAAATTTCAATTTTTCGCTATCCAATTCTGTGCATGCATCAAAACTTAGAAAAACTTGAACTTTTTGCGAACTGTTTTGTCCATAAGAAAACTTGAAATCATTGAAGTTTTCATAACTTGAATAGCTTGCCTAGAAAAATTTCAATTTTTTCGTGATTCGATTCAATCTATGAGTTTACTTGAAATCTTGCATAGCTTGCTTAGAAAAACTTAAATTTGTTGAAATGTGATTCGGTCGATGAAATAGTTTTAAATATTTCATGGTTTGAATAGCTTGCTTGAGAAGAACATGAGCTTCTTGTGAACCGATTCGGTCGCAGAAATAATTTGAAGTGTTTCAAAGCTTAAGCCAAATAGCTAGCACGCCAAAACTTGTTTTCTTGCTAATCACTTTGATCTATCAAATGTTTTGAAGTATTTACAAATTCTATTGCATGATTTGCTCCAATAAAGCAATGTGAAATCCGTTTCAGTTCACGAACTAATTGTTGAAATTTTTTTTGCTTTGATAGCTTACCTAGAAAAACTTTTTTTTGCGAAATGATTTGTTCCTATAAAACAATTTGAAATAATTCAATGTTTCATAGATTGAATAGCTTCCATAGAAAAAACCTTAAGTTTCGCGATCCGATTTTTCTAAAGGTTACCGAACCGATTTACGATATGGCTCAATTTGCAATGGTTCAAAGTTTCATTGCTTGGATAGCTTGATCAAAACGACAATTAATTTTTTGGGAGCCAATGGATTATTGGAGGCGAGCTTGCTAGTTTGTGCTAAATTGGTGCACCCATTTTTTTTGGATGTACTGTCTTCTATTGGTGTGGTTCATAGCTAGCAAAGTTTAGGTACGCCGATCAAAATCTCATGTGGTCGCTTTCTCAATTTTTTCATATCAATGGTTGGCAATTGGACGATTCGTGACACTTAATTGCTCTTCATTGAGCCATTTGATTGTTTCAAATTAATACAAATTTTAAAAACTTTAGGAAAAATTGTTTTTTGAAAAAAAAGAGGATAACTTTTTTTACATCCCCTCCTTGGCTACCTAACAACGAATATCCCCTAAAAGATAAAATCAACGGACAAGCATATGAGAATTTTTGTACGTAGTAACGAACCTCACACCCCATTTTGCAAAAAGGGGGTTTAGCTAAAGAGATTTAAGCCAGCTTAAATCTTAAGTTACGCAACCTCCGCCATCTACCTCTCAGCAGCGTCAAAACATTGGATATCTCTTTTTGCCCTTGGGCAATACATCCATGGGATTCAAGTCCATTACTTAAAAATTGTGGAACAACTTTGTATTTGGGTGTGTTTGTGGCTTTTTGTTTGTTCCTGTTTGATTTATTAAACAGGTATTATGAAAATGTTTTTTTTTCCAGATGAGATCTGGTTTTTTTTTTTTTTTTTTTTGAGACGCTTTTTCGAAAAATTCGCTTTCCCAAAAAACTACCCGTCAGATTCTCATAAAAGTGAAACCAATGGATTCAGTAGCGTTTCAGCTACCTGCCTGCATTAAATTTCGGGCAATTTTTACCCTACCCCACCCCCTACGGTCTTAGAAAAGCTTCAAAACTCGGTACTTTTTTCACTTTTTGCCCATTTTTTCGGAAATTTTCGATTTCCTCAAAAACTACCCGTCCAGATTTGGGATTAAGGGTTTAATCGATAGACCAGGTTGTAGGAAACTCCCATGCACAAGCGGCTGGTCCCTAATTTGCTTATGGGAAAAGCTATAGACTTAGGAAAAGTCACTTTTTTGATTTTTTTGCCTATTTTTTCGGAAATTATCGATTTCCTCAAAAACTACCCATCCAGATTTGGAATTAAGGGTTTAATCGATAGACCAAGTTGTAGGAAACTCCCCCGCACAAGCGGCTGGTCCTTAACTTGCCTAGGGGAAGAGCTATAGACTTAGGAAAAGTCACTTTTTTGACTTTTTTGGCCTTTTTTCAAATCTTTCCGATTTCCTCAAAAACTACCCGTCCAGATTTGGGATTAAGGGTTTAATCGATAGACCAGGTTGTAGGAAACTCCCATGCACAAGCGGCTGGTCCCTAATTTGCTTATGGGAAAAGCTATAGACTTAGGAAAAGTCACTTTTTTGATTTTTTTGCCTATTTTTTCGGAAATTATCGATTTCCTCAAAAACTACCCGTCCAGATTTGGGATTAAGGGTTTAATCAATAGACCAGGTTGTAGGAACCCCCCCTACACAAACGGCTCGTCCCTAATTTGTCTAGGGGAAGAGCTATACACTTAGGAATAGTCAATTTTTTGGTTTTTAGGCCATTTTTTCAAACTTTTTTGATTTCTTCAAAAAATACCCATCCAGATTTGGGATTAAGGGTTTAATCGATAGACCAGGTTGTAGGAAACTCCCATGCACAAGCGGCTGGTCCCTAATTTGCTTATGGGAAAAGCTATAGACTTAGGAAAAGTCACTTTTTTGATTTTTTTGCCTATTTTTTCGGAAATTATCGATTTCCTCAAAAACTACCCGTCCAGATTTGGGATTAAGGGTTTAATCAATAGACCAGGTTGTAGGAACCCCCCCTACACAAACGGCTCGTCCCTAATTTGTCTAGGGGAAGAGCTATACACTTAGGAATAGTCAATTTTTCGGTTTTTAGGCCATTTTTTCAAACTTTTTTGATTTCTTCAAAAAATACCCATCCAGATTTGGGATTAAGGGTTTAATCGATAGACCAGGTTGTAGGAAACTCCCCTGCCCAAGCGGCTGGTCCTTAATTTGTCTCGGGGAAGAACTGTACACTTAGGAAAAGTTTTTTTAAAAGTTTTTTGGCATTGGAACAAAGATTCAATATACTTATTGTGTGTTTTTTTTTAGACAATGGAATCCGCTATGCTTACGTTTTCTCGCTTTTGCTTGGTGCTATTGGCTTTGTGTTGAGTTTTTTTGTATGGTTCGAAGAAGTCCAACGAGAAGTTGCACGAGTTACGCTAGTCCTCTTTAATCAGGTCGGTTTGTTCCAGAACGTTTTTGTGATGTCAGTTATAGTCAACATATTATAGTCATATTTGCAATGCTTGGACAAAATTTAATTAATTCGAAAATTAAAGAGTCGTTAGAAAAAAGAAAAATACTTTATTTCATTAATGTTAGCTGGTTTGTGAAACACACATTTCACTTAATTCTAGTGAATAATTATTCACATTGTTGAAGCATTGTTCATATGATTTTATTTTAAATATATTTAGCATGTAACCATGATTGATACGGTTTGTCTTGTCGCACTGTGAAAGGCCCGTTTAATTCACATTACGGTTGCCTTGTCGCACTGTGAAAGGCTCGTTTAATTTTAGTACGGTTTGCCTTGTCGCTCTGTGAAAGGCCCGTTTAATTCATATTACGGTTGTCTTGTCGCACTGTGAAAGGCTCGGTTTATTTGCATTACATTGTGGGTTTACAGCAAATCTTCAATAAAACAAAAAGCGCTAGCTAATTCGATTTCATCAAAAATTTGTATAACGTTTTTTCTGAAATAACCAAACAGGTCTCTCCAGCTTCCAGCTGGGCCCCTATTGTCTAGGGAAACACCTATGGACTTGAAAAGTTCCCTCATGAAAACTTTTTACCAAAGCGTTACCAATGAATGCATAAGCTTCTCTTTCACTTTTTTTTGCGTAGGAAGGGCGCTATCGACTTGAGAAACCTGAAATTTTAAAACAATTTTAAAATAATCAATATTAAAATAATCAAACAGGTCTCTCCAGCTTTCAGTTGGGCCCCTAGTTTTCCACGCAAAATCAGGTACCACAAATATTTATCGCAATGGGTCAAAAAAATTTAGCAGTATCGAGAAAACCCGGTTCGAAAGTTTTGGCTTTTTTTCAATTTTGAGCCAATAAAGCGAGCAAGCAGGCTTGCAACAGCTTGTTTCTGCTTAGTTTAAGCACCGAAAACATAATAATAAGCAAAAAAATTAGTTTTTTATCCCCATTTTATGAAGCAAAAGCTTCAAAAAAATTCAAAAAATTTCTGCAAAAAATCTTGAAAAAAAAACAATTGAAATTTTGAAATTTTATTTTTTTTGTTTTGTTTTTCTAGTCATTTTTCGACACAAATTTTACCTATATTACCATGTCCATTTTGCCTATAATACTATGACTGTCGAATATGCTTAATTTTTAGCTTTAGATCAGATCCTTCTATCACACCACGCAGAAAAATAACTACACTAATTTGAAGAAAAAAATATTTTGTAGGTTTTTAAAGATTATGGTCGGAACACTCTGTGCTTACTTGCTACTTCGTAATGTTATGAACTATTGTGAACTTTCACAGAAATAATTTAATACGGTGTAAGATATTTCTTGCACATATAACATAAACGGAAAAGTTTCAAAAAAGTTCAAACGTTTTAAAAAGGTAACAAAATAACGTTTCGTGGTTTTCCCGGCTTTTTGGGATCTCTTTAACTATTTCCTATAATAAAGTAATTCAGCGGTTGAGCATATGCAAACTTTGATCCTCGTTGAGAACCTTCCTTGTTGCAAAAGGAGGGTAGTTAAAAGAGATACACGGCCATATCGTTATGTTGTGTTCTGTTTCTGATATTTCCCTCGGTTGATATTACTCTGCTTTTCAATTGTTGGCCATTCGTTCGCCTCGGAAATACGACTTTCGATATTTATCTGCTGTGTGCTCTTTTCATGGATATATTGTCGGACAATAGCGAATTCATTTTTCAATCTAAAGGATTCCCTCTTTTAAACGAAACTGACATAGTTAATAGTTTCGTTACGAATCATGAGTCTTCAACTTATTTGAACCCAGTAAGACTTTGATCTGCTGTGGAGCAATTTCCCCCTAAGCAAGACGAATGGAAGATTGAAAACGGAGTGAGCGCGACGGCCAATCTAGAGAGCAAACAACTCTTCAGTCCAAGTTTTACTGTTTATTGAAGGATACATTTATCGAAATTAACAACAAAGGATGTTTTGTATCTTCTCATATTACAAGAAGGGGAGTCATTTAGTAGTAACAAGACTGCTCCGATATCAGCGCGAAGCCCTGAATGTTCTGACTGCACTTAAGACCAATTAAAAAGTTTTTTTTTTTGGTTCACTAATTGACAAAATAATTAAGAAAAAAAATTATTTCAACATTTCTTCATTTCATCCCTCCATATGCTAGGTAAAGCAGTGATGGTGTGTTTGGCGTCTCGTATTGTATTAATAGGATTCTTTTTGGAGCGCATTAATCCGCCGCGTACGCTTGTTATAAGAACGCAATATATCGCGCGTTATTTGTCCCAAATCGGCCAAATTAGCATCTTTCAAACCCCGTAGTTTTACAAAAAATGATCACAGGTAAAATATTGTTTTAGCTTTGATTTTTGGGTCAACAAAATTTTTCCGTGAGATTTCTTGTGAGTTATAGCATCTAGAAGTTCTCTCATCTATTTCCTTTCATGAAACTGCCGGTAGATAAGTTTCAAATTGACTCCGCAGCGTCGCGACCTTTCACGCACAAACGTGTCACTTTTTAGAATACTCACTAGCAAAAACCTAGTACAATTGATCGTATCAATTGATCGTATGATCCCTGAATGTTTCAACTGCATTTTTAGACCTATGGAGCAGTGTTTGCCTAAAAAAAAAAGATTACATAATTTTCAAAATAAATAATAAATTTTTATATAAATTTTTTTGAGTTTTATCATCCCCCACATGCCATTTAAAATTCCAGTGATATATTTCGCTCCTAGTGACGTATCATTTCTGCAGTGCTTGTTTCAACTACTTTGGAACAATTGCTACGGCTGATTAAATCTCAGCTTAATATTGCGAAATATAGCACAGGTTATTTGTTCCAAAATGGCCAAATTGGCAATGTTGAAACCCTCACACGTTTCAGAAAAAAGATTACAGGCGAAGTCTCTTTAAAATGTAAGCTGAAAACTATAACATTTTTTTTCGAATGATAAAAAACTCCGTCAAAAATGGCTAGTTGAAAAATCGAAATTTATTTGCAGAAAGAAACACCCCGCACAAATATTCCGTCACTTTCTTCGAAAGTCGAAACAATAACATTCTACAGCTCAAAACTGCCGCAGCCGTCATTTTTTAGCAAATTTAATACGCGAATGCAACCTAATGCGTCCAAATACAAGCACCGTGAATAGAGCATGCTATCAATGAAATCCAAACTGATGAATTCTGAGCACTTATTGGCTCAAGTAAATGAGATCTGAGCCCTTTTTGGCTCAAGTAAAGGTTTTTGATTCCAATGAATATTGGAATCTGGCAAATGTTTGTTAAGTTTGAATCCGATGAAAAAAAAATCCGAAAAATAGTTTTTGATTTTGCTCATGCGGAACAACCGTAATCTCTCAGTATTAAAATTTGAACAAATTGCATCTATTTTAAACAATTCTGTTGCATATTACAGTATTGATTTTAATACTGTTTTGTTCTACCTGGTTGGTGATTTTAAGAAACACTTGAAAATGATTCTGCGGCAAAGTTTTCATGGCAGTTTTTAACTCAGAGCAGTGTTATTTAGTTTTGGAGTCCGCAACCATCACAAATGCAAAATCACTGCTAGAGTATATTCAAGGTTGGAGAAGATTTAAAGCTTGTATCGTGTATCCACTGTCAATTTAGTGCAAAACTGTGCCTTCGAGTTTAGCTAATTTTACCCGCTGACAGAAGTAGACAACGTTTTTATAATCTTTTGCAATCCTTTACTTTTTTTTCTTGGTAACCTAATTTATCTTCCTTAATTATAAAACAATGAAAACAATGCATGTAGTCTAATGTAAGTTAGGAGTTGAACGTCGTTTTCATTAGACGTAGCTTTCAGAGATAAGAATTGAGATTTAATTTGATTCTCTGTAAAAAGCCAAGACATGATTTAGTCTTTCTTAATTGTATTCGATATCGGCGAATTTTGACGAAAAAAACTTTTTGACGACTTGTTTTTGTCCGAACTGAGTTAAATGAAGTTCAGACTGATTCCACGATCAAATGGTTTTGGAGATTTTATTGAGGTGTCCAATTTGAACAATAGAAGCATAGCTATCTCAGGTTTTAGTAATTGTAAAAAAACATTAACTTAGATTTTTTTTCACATTATTAATTAGTCGGAATGTCTTGTCAGTGAAATCAAAAATTTTGCGCTACCATTTATTACACAAGGACGGGTTCCTGATTTTTTGAATTATTTGTGAATTATTCTGTTAATTCTTTTTGATTGACGTTGAATGAGATGTATTCAAGTTTTGTTTTTTGAAACTGCATAGCTATTGATTTGGTTGATTGATAGCAATTAGCAGCAGAGTTTTAAAACGCTAGGAAATTTTTCTTGGATCCCTGTGAGCCGAATTGATCATTTTTTGTTCCGACTTTCGATAGGAAAGTAACGGAATATTTGTGCTCGGAGTGGGTTTTTTTTTATTTCGCGCTATTAGCGCGGAAGCGGAGAGTTAATTCGTCTTAGAAATCGTTCCAAATTGGTTTAACGAAGCTTATTTGCCATAATTGATTTGTTACAAGTAGCGAAATCTATCCTTTTGTACTTAATATGGCGTGTGGGGTGATGATTTTTATTTTAAAAAATTTTAAATTAAAAAAAAATTCATTTTGTTTTATTACTTTTAATTTTTAAATTTTATTACTGCCCCATAAGCCTTAATAGGTAGTCGGAACATTCAGGGCTTCGCCCTGATACGAGCAGTCTTGTTTATTTTTAGTTTTGAGAGCTATTTTACACGAACTGGTTATACGTAGTGAAATAGTTGACGCATAATTCTCTGGATCTGTTTTTTTTGTAAAGATTTTTTCTAAAGAGTTTTTCAAGGAATTTTGCTTTCGGCCTTGAACCCATACCCCAAAAGTCTGTCGTTGGGACTTTTAGTATTGTTTTTCGAGAAAATGTTTGGAATGGTTAGCTCATGAATGGTTGCATGATGCTGATTGGTTAGTTTTGGAGTTTTTTCAGTTAAAAAAATTTGAATACGATTATCTGAACGCTGGAAGCTGAATACAAAAAACTTCCCGTCCAATAAATTTTATGTTTATCATACAACCAGCAACTTTTCAGTAAAAAAAACATACTGAGAAAAATTTAAAAACTATTGCGCATACAATTGTTTTATTCTATAACTTTTTCAATTATTAGAAAAAAAGCTATTCACCCTAGCATATAAGCATATACAATTTTCATATAGGGAAATTCTATGACTAGCATTTTTCCTTACACCGAAAATATTGATTTTTACATTTTAATTTTAACCGGACACAACTAACAAATACTTTGGTTAATCAAACGATTTTAAAATTTGAATTTTTAATTCACTAGATATTAATCAAGGCATACATAAACATGACATACAAAAGGAAGATGAGTTTTAAGCATTTTTGAAAAAAGTTATCAAGAGAAAAGGAAAAAAAATCCATGATTAGTGTATCCAGGATTACGTTTTTGTCAAGAAAAAAAAGCTAATCATACAATTTCCATACATGGAAATAGTATGACTAGCATTTTTTAATGGCGACAACACAAAATTTTCTATATTTTTGAAATAATCCCCAAAACTTTTTTTGTGTTTTTTTTTCAACCGAATACTGAATTTTGTACTCAAACAAACATTTTTGGAAAAAAAAGTTTTGCTTGCAAAATTTAATTTTTTTTTGTGTGTATGCACAAAAAATTAAATTTTGCATGCAAAATTTTTTTTTCAAAAAAAGTTTATTTGAGTACAAAATTCAAAATGCGGTTGAAATAAAACCACAAAAAAAGTCTTCGGATAATTTCAAAAATATAGAAAATTTTGTGTTGTCGCCATTAAAAAATGCTAGTCATACTATTTCCATGTATGGAAATTGTATGATTAGCTTTTTTTTGACAAAAACGTAATCCTGGATACACTAATCTTGGATTTTTTTCCTTTTCTCTTGATAACTTTTTTCAAAAATGCTTAAAACTCATCTTCCTTTTGTATGTCATGTTTATGTATGCCTTGATTAATATCTAGTGAATTAAAAATTCAAATTTTAAAATTAAGCATCTTTGAAAATTTTTGCCAAAATTTAAAAGTTTGATACTTTCGTTATATCATTTGTGTGAGACAGAATTAGGAAATTTCAGGCAGTTTCCAATGCGAGAAGGTCAAACTTTTGGTTACTCTACGTTTTTTTTTTCAAAAAAAGTTTATTTGAGTACAAAATTCAAAATGCGGTTGAAATAAAACCACAAAAAAAGTCTTGGGGATAATTTCAAAAATACAGAAAATTTTTTGTTGTCTCTATCAAAAAAATGCTAGTCATACAGTTTCCAGGTATGGAAATAGTATGAGTAGCATTTTTTGACAGAACTTTTTTCTTTTTTATTTAGTAGGATGCACCAAATTTTATGCACAAACGAGAAAAAAAAGTTCTTCGAAAATTCGTGTGATTAGTTTTTTTTCATAGACATAGCTGAACTGTATGTTTAGCATTTTTGGTCTATGGAGGTCAACCCGGGAGTATAATATCTTAATGCTTTGACATTTGATTAGTGAAAAAAAACACAGCTGATGCATTTTTAAACCATCAAATGAACCAAAAAAATTCTTCGTTTCAAATAAGAGTGCGATGATAAAAAGCTCGATTTTAGAAATTTTTCAACTCAATGTAACTCGCTTTTTTTAAATGCATAAATTATACATAATTTGGCTTTATGTTTTCCGATTTCTTTCATGCAAAATTGTGTCTTTTTTATTTGGTGATACTTTTGCTGCATCGAATTGCAATTTTTAGCATAAAAAGCTGCGTTATTGGTGGCTAGTTTTTTGGCAGTTTAACTATCCGTGACTGAGTTGTTAGTGCGTGAGACGCAAATTTGCAATACAGATTCGAATTCGACACGTAGCCGAGTTTTTGCCAATTCGAGCCTTATTTCTACTTTTTGATAGTTCACTTGATGAAGCTACCTTTTAGCCGTGTTCTCGCAAGTGTTGCGACGCACAGATTTGCCTGTGTTAAAGTTTATTTTGATGAATTTATGGGAAAAATTTTCACTTCAAACTTAGTATTGCTCAGTCTATCAGTGGAAAAGCTCTCTCTTTCTTCCAGTCAACTTCCAAACGTTGTTATTTAGCGGAAAGCATTTATTCATAACACGATTCAAACCAAAACTTTAAACATGCCAAAGAAAAACTTGAGACCATTTGTTCTCTCCATACCATTTCTGTTTTTCAAAGCAGGTTTTTTGCTAATTTATTGATTCTGTTTAAGGATCTAGCCTTGAATTTTGAAAAAAAAATTAAATCCTAGAAATTTTTGCTTCGTTTTCAGTTCAAGTAAAAAGTGTAAAACCGTTTCGGGGTAACTAAGCCTCTGTCTCTCTCTTTCTCCCTCTCTCTCTCTCTCTTTCTCTCTCTGTCAAGAATTAGTTTTTAAAAAATTAGCGAACAGCTTAAGTTGAGCTGAGTTTTCGATATTTTCTTGGTTTTCTGTTTAAATCGACGTTCTAACCAATTTTTTTAAGCAAAGAAACAAAGATAATACCACCAACCCTCTTGTTCCTCAGACCGAACAATTACTGCAAAATCGTGTCAGTTGAAAAAAATTTTATGTCAAAAAGCTGAAATTTATTTGTTATTCTTTTGATGCTAAGCAATCAAAAACATACTGTGCTCTTCAGAAAGTTGAAAATCCTTAAATGATGGGAATTGAGATAAGA
This sequence comes from Symsagittifera roscoffensis, assembly GCF_963678635.1. Taxonomy (NCBI): domain Eukaryota; kingdom Metazoa; phylum Xenacoelomorpha; order Acoela; family Convolutidae; genus Symsagittifera; species Symsagittifera roscoffensis. The sequence goes on along the minus strand of NC_087067.1, from coordinate 36,725,074 downwards.
GAAGTAAATTTTCAGAACTATTTTTTGTATGAACTACTAACTTTTAGTTTATTCTTATTAGGAAGTTCATTCAGTCTTTATTAAAGAGATGGCATTAGTAAAAATTAAAACATTAGCAAAGATCAAATTTCATGGCAAACAATATGCTCCTCATAATTTTATATACTTTGTTTTTAGTAAAAGATGTGGTACTTAATTTCAATTATTGTATTGCTGATTAGACTTTAGCGCAATAAACTGTCATGTTTCCTCCAGAATCCAGCCAATTACTTTCCTTTTTTTCAATGGCTGCCCAAACTACGTGATGAATATTGCAAGCTTTATTTCCAGAAATTTTTCTCTCGAAGAATGAACATCCATTGTGATGGTTCAAAACACTTACCATTAGACTAAAATCATCTTTTGCTCCAATTGAAGATAAGGTTCGAAACGAAATTTGCAACTTGGGAACCCTCTGATCTACACACATAATTTTCATCACGCCAATTTGAAGTACTGTTCCCCCGAGCGAGAGAGGAACTGACCAAAATTTTTTGTAAAAAGATTGCAACGTCGTTATCAAATTTAGAAATCTGAATTGAACTACGGCGTTATCCTTCTCGACAGAAGGAACAAAAGCTTCTGTTTGAACGCCTTTTTCAGTACGTTCTTGAATTTTTACTTGTGGATATTCATAACTCGCTGAAAGAAATTTTTGAATTAGTTCAAGACTGCAATCTCCAGTACCGGCGGCGAATTTTTGAAGATCAGTAAGACTGCCCGAAAGCTCATTGGCAGTTTTTTGCACCGTTCGCACTTTGGTCTCCAACGTCCGGAAGTGAACAAGATCTTCGCTTAATGTTCTCAACTTTTTGTCTAGTTTCGAGACTAGTTCAGCACCTAAAAGCAGCACACCAAAGAACACTAAAACTTAAGAGCCGTCATCATTTTGAAACAAAAAAGTTGCTAATTATAAAAATTTGTTCGGTCAACTTTTGAATTTCAGTTTTGTAGTTAGGACCACAAAGTGAGAAGTGTTTTGTTTTAAGGTGTACTCACGTTTTCTTTCAGACGCCAATTGATCAATTTTTTCAATATTTTAAAAAATCATATCGGTTTCGAGAAAAACCAGTTTGAACACACTATTTAGAGAAAACTGAAGAGAAGAGTGAATAGTATTTAGGTTTTTTGTTGTTTAAAAAACTTTAAAGTCTTTTCACGTCAATGTGTTTTTATAATATACTATACTAAACATTCACTTTTACCTCGAATCGCGCACGAACAAATAATGACAAAAATTATCCCTTTTGTGTATTTTCTTCAAAAATATTTATAAACCGAATCGCTTGGACTTTTTGCACAGCAGCTGGTTCCTCTCGTTGAAAGTGTCAATATTTTGGAAACATTTAATGATTTTTGTATAAACTTTTTTGAACTTTGGTTTTGTTTACTGGGCACATAGATTTGGCCTCAATTTTTTCTTTCTCTAAAAATTGGCTTCAGAAAGCACAATTAAAATAAAACAACCACAATTTTCGAAAAATAATACTAAAAATAGTATTATTTTTCGAAAATTGTGGTTGTTTTATTTTAATTGTGCTTTCTGAAGCCAATTTTTAGAGAAAGAAAAAAATTGAGGCCAAATCTATTCCGAAGAGCGAGAATGAGAAAAAATTGAGTCTAAATTTTTCTGAAGATGGCTAAATTGAAACACTGTTTTACAGCCTACTGCTTTTTGCTAACAGAATCTTATGAAAATCAAATTGAAAATGAAAAACGAAACTTGTATTTTTCTAAATGACTCTCAGGAATTTTCAATTGAAGGGGAGGGATGATTAAAAACTTTTAATTGTACAGAGGGACAAAATGCGGTTCGGGAGCGGTTTAAAATAATGGCTTGTTCGTATAATGTGACCTTCACTGAATAAATAGTAGCAAAATAAATTAACTTTAAACTTTCTTTTCTCAGCGTTATTTGGTTGATAAAGGATGTGAATTCTTGATCAGTTGTGACAGCTATGAGGCAATTAACAATCTTATGAGAACGTTTTCCCAAATTGTTTCTCAAAAAATGCGTCAGATGTTTTTCCATTGAAAATTTAGTCTAAAATATAATTAAACGATTTGTTTGTCTCACTGCTGTCTACAAAAATTATTCTTTTCTCTCAACTTTGATCCATACAATTAGGACCGCATTCTTTTGATTTTGAACTTCCTTCGCACATACTATTAGGCCTATTTTTGATCATTTTTGTTTTATTTGGCTTAAATAAATAATGATTCATTGGTTCTGATTTGATTTTGTTTCATGTTGCCTCATATTTTTCTCAGCTTCTGAGATCCATACAAAAAGATCATTTTTCATTATGTTGGGTTGAATTGTGTCCTGTTTTTAAGTAATGACATAAAAAAGCACAAAAGCTATTCTCACCGGCTGCTCCAAAGTTTTTTTTCGCTGGAAGTTTGCTCAGCTTTTTCTCGACTTCTCTTCTCAAATATTTCTTAAAAGCAACAACTGAGTGCTTGTCGTGATTTGATTCTAGGCAATCATCGCAAGTCTCAATCTTGCAATCTTTACACCTAAAAGATACTAAGTTGTCACATAAGGAATGCGAGCAAACTGGAGGTGTAAATGACGTATGTTTCTGCAGGTTTTCCATCTTTTTCCGAAGCTCCATGATTTCTTTCTGATATGCGCTGATTTCTGACGAGTATTCTTCCAAATGTTCCCGTATGCCATATAAAGGTTTCAAATCTTCGACTGTCATCCGATAATTTTCATTGCAAATGGCACATTGTAATAAGCCATTCGATTTTTGCAGTGCTGTTAGACAGGTTTTCGAAGGACCGCAATAAGAATGTCCACAAGGTAATGCCCGAGGATCCGTCATTATTTCCGTGCAAATGGAGCAGCTTAGAGTATCGTTGTCAACCTGTTTTCTCGAGGTGCTTGCGCAAGCCATGCTTATGACTAGAACAGATAACGTGTCAAATTGTAATCAATAAAAAATATGTGACAACAAATTACTTTTACTTAGACAAATCAAGCTGAATACATTTTTTAAACTCTGAGAAATCCTTTACTTAATTTTTTGCAGGTACATTTTTTCAAAACTTTGAATTATAAAAACGCTCTATAGCTGAAACTTCTAGACAACAGGCAATATCTTGACAAACGAGTCGAAATTGACATTTTAGAGTAAGTTGTTTTACTGTTTTGGCCGCAATCGCTCGAAATTGATATAAATCACTTCTGCTGGGGATTCTGAAAATGTTATCCATTTCTTTTAAATTTTAGAAACACCATTTTAAAACAAAAGTATAACTAGAAATTTTTGGATAGGTTTGTTAGCCGCACGATTTTTTAAACCTTTCTCTCCACTTTTTTATTTGTTTGGATTTTCCAAGTAGAAACTTGTTGCAAAAAAATACTGTTTTTTATGGTCGACAAGTAGTAATTTTGAGGTAAAGAAATTCACTTAGAAATAATCCATGTTTGGCACTGGAGCACAAAAATGGCTAATTTAAAAGTAGTTTTGAAGAAATCAAGATATAACTCGGATAAAATCAAGATTAAAACAAACAAGACTGCTCGTATCAGGGCGAAGCCCTGAATTTTCCGACTACTGCCTTTTAAAGTTTATGGAGCAGTAATAACATAAAAAATTAAATGTAATAGAATAAAATGAAAAAAATATATATAAGAAATCATCCCCCGACACGCCATATAAAGAACAAAAGAATAGATTTCGCCCATTGTAACCAATCAGTTATGGCAAATAGCTTCTTTTAACCAATTTGGAACGATTTCTAAGACGGATTAACTCTCCGCTTACGCGTTAATAGCGCGAAATATATCGCGCGTTAATTGTCCCAAATTGGCCAAAATGGCAATGTTTGAACCCCCGTAACTTTACGAAAAATGATGACAGGTAAAATATCTTTTCAAATTTGAGCTCAGGACAACAATACCTTTCGAATGATATTTAAAAAAATTCTGTCAAAAATGTCTAGTTAAAAAGTCGAAATTTGTCTGAAGAAAAAAAACCCCAGTCGGAACAATAACAGGAATTTTCATTGATCCCACGCTGAAGGGATGTCATTAATTATAACCCCCCCCCCCCCGTTGCATCAGGGGGGCCAATTCGTTAGAAGGTACAAATTTACGTATATGCTTATCGTTACACGGTACCATTGGGGGGAAAAAGTTAACAAGATCCAACTGAACACACCTGTTTTGTCAGCAAAACGTTTCTTTTTTAAACTTGCTGCGTGCTGAATTACTGATCAATTTAAACAGGCTTTCGATGAAATTAAAAAAGATGTGCGTCTACAATTTGGTAGAGCTAGTAAATATTTGTTGACGGTTTATGGTTTGAGCTGTGCTACTTTGTATGTGTTATAACCAACAACCATTCTAATGGACTGAGCACAGGAGCAACTGTTTTACGCCATTTTAGCAATAACACCATCTTCTAGTCACAATGTTTGAATTAAATTGCATTTAATGGTTTGAAAGCTTTTACAGTTGGTATATATTCTTGCATCGTTTTAAGGCTCGCTTAAAAATAGTAAAGCGTACAACTTAAAAAATCTTTAATTGTCAGCCTTATTCTTTCATCCCTAGAAAAATAAAATTAAGTATCAAATTGTAAATGATCTAAGACGTTTTTTTTTACGTTCGGAAACGGAATCACTTCGATCGGAGAGTGTGCTTCGCAACCAGACTGGAGGTCGGAAGTACTTGAAGGTAGCCCAGCAGCAGCAGAGTTCCAGGGCACTCACTCTGGGTCAGGGGATGGGAGCACCTCAAATGAGCAGCAGCCGAAGTAGTCTGCAGAATCTCCACACTGTATCCAGAGCATCCAGTAATAAGTCATTAGACAATTTAAGCCTCACAGGGTAAATCTGCCATGTTGTCAGACTTTATGTCCAGCTAATTTATGTCCAGATCTTCCAGCAGACTTTCGGCGCGACGATGTAGTTTGGGTCTTGATCCGGATGCGGCCCGATTTTCAAAGTCTGTAGATAAGTCTGGGACCTCTACCCGGGGTGTTACCTATAACTGTGATTTTAGGAGTAGGGGAGATTTCTCACCCATATTCACAAAAAATGAAAAAAATCTATGAACTTGTTTTTTATTTCTTATTGCTAAGTCAACTCGTTTTCTTACTAGAGTGACAATTTGCTTAATTTTGGAGCATGCACTCGTCATAATAGTGTCTTTTAGTGGATTTATTAATTATCTTTTGAACACACCTTTGTAGAAAATATACATAGATAGAAGCTGAATTTAGCAGACCTTGAATTATTGGAAAAAACGGGTAATTTTAGAGGGCGGGGGTCACAAAAATATGGGGGAACTAATTATACTTGCGAGAGTAATTGTCTTGTGACGGAAACTAGACTCCCCCCATGAACAGTTCTTTTGCAGGAAATTGAACATGCTTCATTATTGAACCTTAACAACTCGCAAGCTTCTTTTCACTTTGTCTATAGGTAAAACTGTTGTCTTTGCACCCTATGGTCTCGCTCGGTTTTAATCACCGACCTGACCTTTTTTCAGTATTTATGAAACTGAAAATAATCTCCCGGGAAAAAGTTAATTGTCGGACTTTCGTTTGTCAGCTTATGCTTTTTCAGTCTAAATGTCACTTAACTGGTTCCTCTGAATTTTTAGTAATTTTCATTTACTTTCAAGTTTTGTACTCCTGTAATCTTTAAATTAACTAGCCTTATATTAGTGTATTTTTTTGTTTTTTATTTTTGCTTAAAATTTTTAGTCAGCTTGTCAATTTAATTTATGTCGTTTGAAGGAAAAAAATTGATCATTTTAATCAAAGGTAAATTAGGTCTTTAGTGGTTATAAGTTCAAAGTTTTTAAGCTAAATCGCCGAGGGTTTTGTTTTGACAACAATTTCTTGTGGCGTTTTTTTTTTGTTTGTAGCTCAATGGTGTCTAGTCATTTACATGGCTCAGTGGACGCTCGATAAACTCTTACAATTTATTCAATGCTGATTGCTGGATTTGTGTACTGGTTTTCTGAATTTGAAATTTTCCTTTTTTCCAACAAACTTTTTCAATTTTTTACTTATTTTTTTCCATCTCATTGTATTTTTGCTAGCTTGCAATGCTACGCTTGCCTTGTATCACAGATGATGCGAAGCTCTGCTTTACTTTAGTGTTTGAATTATGAAGTACAACCAAGAAAAAGTTAGTTTAAGCTGGCGGAAAACGTGTTGATCGTGCAATAGTGCTATTATAGCTCTGAAACTTGTGAGTGAGTTGGGCTCAATTTTGTGGTCAGACCCTTCCAAACAACAAAACCGCTTTCTGTACTAGCAAAACTGAGAATATGTTCCACCGGGAATTTTCCAGCGCTTTTATCAAGCTATGTTGCAGATGTAATGCAATCTATAGGTCGCATATGAGTGAATAAGGCATACTGCTATGTTGACAATTTTTTCTGTTCATCTCGTTGGTACTTTAATGGTAACGGTTAGTACATAAAACCATTTTTTGTTCAGCTAACTCTTAATCACTAAAAGACACTATTAACTTGATTCCCCCTCCCCCTATGAACAGTTCTTTTGTAATAAATTGAACTTGCTTTATTATTGAACCTTAACAACTTCCAAGCTTCTTTTCACTTTGTTTATAGGTAACGCGGTTGTTTTTGCACCCTAAGGTTTTGGTTTTAATCACCGGCCTGACATTTTTTCAGTGAACACTCGTTAGTAAATATGTAATAAATAAGTGACTTTTTGGTTTCGTCAAACAATTCCGTCATGGTTGTTTTTTTCTTGATACAAAACTTAATGATGATTTAGTTTATAGCTTTTTAAATTGTCCCAATACCTTGAATTTTGATGTCAGGAGGCCCTGATTCAAAATAAAATTGAATTAGTTTTGTCATTAAAAAGGGATGTATTTAAAAAAAGATGTAACGACCGTTCATTTTAAAAACATAGTCTTCTTTTTTATTAATTGTTTTTCATATACAATGACCTGAACGCTACGGATTTTTTTAATATCTTTAAAATTTTGGTTGAGTCGTTTTTTAAATCAACTCTCAGTTTTTTTCACTGAATTGATGACGTTTGATGAGTTTAGAAATTTTACTTTTTGTATTGGCTTCAATCTCTATTGCTGGGTGCTCAAAAACCTACAGAAGTAATTTTTTGTTTATTGAAAACTGGTAGCAAACTCGTTCTATCAAATTGTGTCCACAAATTTTGACTGAGCCATTCATTTTAATCAGCGTTCAGCTTTATTGACTGAAGTGCTGTCCATTTTAGACTATACTTTTTGTATTTGATTTAATCTCGGTAACTAATTAAGGAAGGTGCTACAAAATTGTGCTAATTTTGTGCTCATTGAAAAACTGGCATCACATCAGAATTTAAAATCGTCTCAAGTTCAGTGCTCGAAAGCGTTTGAGTCGCATCAGTTTGTAGAGAGACCATAAAACCGAACATCATTCAAACAAGAAGTCTCGTATCAAAGCAACATCTTGAACGTTCAGACTGCCCTAAAGGTCTATGGAGTAGAGCTCGTTTGTAAAAATTGATTCATTTTCTAAACAAAAATGGAAATATTTTACAGAATTTTTTTTCAAATGTTTGATGGAATCATTCATCTACGCGCTATTTTAATTTGAAATAGAATATATTCAAATAAGGTTATTTTAAAGCATATATTAGCGTGTTAGTTAGAACAGTTTGCATGCCCCAATTCATTTGGAACGATTTCTGAGCCGGATTGTACTACCGTTTTTGCGTTCATAGCACGAAATATATCGCGCATGAATTATCCCAAAATGACCAGTCTGGATATATTTTTTTCTCCCATAATTTTTTTTCACAAAAGTAGTTTTACACAAATTGCGAAGCAACGATAGCGTAGCATTGCAAGCACCAAATAGACAGTGAGATAAAAACAACTAGGTAAAAAATTGAAAAATTATGCTCGAAAATATCAAAAATTTCAAATTCAGAAAACAGTACAAAAATCCAGCAATCAGCATTGAATCAATTGTAAGAGTTTATCGAGCGTCCACTGAGCCATGTACATGAGTAGACACCATTGAGCTACAAACAAAAAGAATGCCACAAGAAATTGTTGTCAAAACAAAACCCTCAGCGATTTAGTTTAAAAACTTTGAACTTATAACCACTAAAGACCTAATTTACCTTTGATTAAAATTATCAATTTCGTTCCTTCAAACGACATAAATTAAATTGACAAGCTGACTAAAAATTTTAAGCAAAAATAAAAAACAAAAAAAAATAAACTAATATAAGGCTAGTTAATTTAAAGATTACAGGAGTAAGTAAGCAAAACTTGAAAGTAAATGAAAATTACTAAAATATCAGAGGAACCAGTTATGTGACATTTAGACTGAAAAAGCATAAGCTGACAAACGAAAGTCCGACAATTAACTTTTTCCCGGGAAATTTTTTTCAGTTTCATAAATACTGAAAAAAGTCAAGTCAAGCCGGTGATTAAAACCGAACGAGACCATAGGGTGCAAAGACAACAGTGTTACCTATAGACAAAGTGAAAAGACTCTTGCAAGTTGTTAAGGTTCAATAACGTAGCAAGTTCAATTTCTTTCAAAAAACTGTTCATGGGGGAGAAGTCTAGTTCCCGTCACAAGATACTTACTCTCACAAGTGTAATTAATATTAGTACCCCATGTTATTCGTGACTCCGCCCTCTAACCTTACCCTCTCAATTTTTACTCTCAATATGTTCCCAGTTTTTCATGAATTGCTAAAAGATAATATTGATAAGAAGTGAAATACTTTTTTTAGATTTTAGCTGAGTGCATCAATTGGTTTCAGACGCGTAAAAAATCCCTTCAAAAACATTTAGTCAAAAAGTCGAATTTGTCGAAAATATTAGTTTTACACAGATGCGAAACGACTCTGCGCATCAGTTCTGAAATAACGAAAGCGTAGCCTTCCAAGCTAGCAATTAGACAGTAAGATTCAATCCTAGAACAACAGACGAAAAACATATTCACTAGCTCAAACATGCTTTCAATTTTGCAAGCGTTCACTAAACCAACAACACTTGGCTACACGCCAGTTGATATGAAAAAAAAATATTGGGTGAGAAAATTGTGGTCATAAAAAATGTAGACCGATTAAAAAGTTCGAGCCTTAAGCTTGTATACTATCAACCGACCTGATTTATTCAAAACAAGAATGTATTTTTTTTATCCTTCAGCCGATGCAAAATAAATTAGTTCACTGAACTGACAAATCATGAGCCGAAAATGTTTAGGCCGAACAAATTTTCTAAGCAATAAAAAACAAAAACAAGAAACTATGCCTGTCAAGAATAGTAAATTCAAAAATCTACAGTAGTTAATCAAAAACACAGAGACTAAAATGAAATTTGCTTACAGCGCAAACAATTGTGATGTGGTAACTAAGCCGACAAAACATAAACCGACAAGTTATAGTCCGACTATTCATTTTTTTTGGGAAAAAATTGACTTCAGGCATTGAAATCCAGAGCATAGGCTATAAAAGAAAAGAAATTAGAAAAGAATTTTTGTCATTTGTTTTGTAGAATTATCAAAACAAAACTTGATGATTGCTTTTACTTTTTTCAAATAATTATGTTTCAGAGCCGGACTGATCAGAGGTTCGATTCGCAGAAAACTCATCGGGTGAGCTAATTGTGAATAACTTCGTTTTTTCTCTATTCCACGCTGCCAGTAAAGGAAATATGCACCAAAGAATGCAATGTTTTAATTACAAGTAAAACAAAAAAATCATAATTAATGCATAAAAGTTATAATGCGTACAATTAATTTTCCTATACATTATTGATAACAGTTCCAATAATATAATGAAGTTCCTTTATTTGGTTTTAGCAAACGGGATCCATCAGCTGAGAGCGGTAACAATATTATTTCATCAAATTTTTCGTCTCATTTTGATCTGAATTATTTTAAGTTTCTTTTTTAGCTGCCATGCGCTGGAAAGCATCACCCAGTACGATCCTTAATAATATGATTTATAACTTATTTATCTCTTATTGTAATTTGACCTCTTGATTGGTTTAGGGTTCTTTGCCAAACCCCCCAGAGAACGGCTGTTCAAGCGGTGGAGGGGACCTAAAGGTGTGCTTGGTTTGGGTTATCTTCATTCATATTTCTCACTTAAAGTTTTGCATGATGATAAAATAAACTCTATTCTGAACTAGTTTGAATAGATGGATCAAATTAACATTCTCCCAATCCCCCCTCGCCCAGATAGACCAAGCTAGGAATATCCGCCTCGATTTTAAACTTGAAGTGAAACTTGCTGAGCTCTGGGTAGGGGTGATTATGTTAAACTGGTTCAAATAGATTCATAAATTTACTTAATCTTAGACGGTTTTTTCTATCATTAAATGTTGTGGTGATTCAGCTATACGTTAAACTGCTGCTTTGCAAAACTTTCATCAAATTCCATTTACCCAAACTCCAATTGTCTTTCAAATCATCTAAAACACATAAATGTGTGCATTTCAAAACTCTTATAGTGATAATTTAATTCTACTTCAAACTCAAAATTAGTCTACGTTTCTGATCTAGGAGAGAATTTGGCGCGACTCTATTTACGAGGCAGATCCATAAACCTACAAGGACCAAATGAGTTCACAAAGGGGCGTCTAAATGCTGTGGGAGAGGCACCCGAGGAAACCTTAACAGTAGAGTGGGTGTTTGGATACAGAGGGAAGGACTGTCGGAACAATCTGCATGTTATGAGCACAGGAGAGATATGTTATTTCACAGGGGCTATAGTTGTGTTGCATAACACGTGTGAATTGACGCAAAGACACTATTTGGAACACACCGCTGAAATTAAGAGGTCAGTAACCGTTCAGAGTCAAGTTAATCACACTGAATTGTTCTAAACTACGTCATGATATGATCAGTAGCGTGGCGAGGGGGGAGGCTGTAGTCATAGTGGCTAGCGCAAGAATTTTTGGGGGCGGGGGAGCGTGGACGTTTGTTGTCGAAAATTTTTTGTCGACCTTTCAAGTCGACCAAGAATTTTCCAAGATGCTCAAATCACTGTTGTTCAAATAAAGACAAAAAACCGTCCTTGCCCCATCAGAAGAATTCTTGCTAATCTAGGTTGAGTCCAACTGTTGGTGTTTAGCTTGGCCCTTCACCCTGACAAAGTGACAGTTGCGAGTGGTCAGGGGATCGGAATTGCAGACACTCCCACTGGCAGCTTCCTGGTGAGTTCGAATTCCATTCAGCACTGGCAATCAACGAGGGAGAAACTATATAAAAGTCTCTAAGTGCAATTGGTCCGAAAACTGAAATAGAAATTTTCAATCAATTGTTTTTTTTTTCAAAAAAGCTTGAAAAGAAGGAATTGTAAGGATAATAAAAATTAATTAAGAAATTGTACGGATGCTCTTAAATTTTCTACATTGCGTTGAATTTTCCATTTTAGCCCCATGTGCGTGTATGGAACAGTATCAGACTGGAGACACTGAGTGTGATAGGAGAAGATTTGTTCAACAAAAGCATCAACAACATCACATTCTCCAAATTGGTACACAAAGTATTACATTATATTGAGAATGACATGCGAAAAGCAACACTTTTTCAAAAACCACAAACGGATGAACAACACAAAAAAAAGAAATTGGACTGCCAGAATTCGATTTCAATTCTATTGAAAGAAACGGTGCTTGAAACCCCAAAAATGAGATAGAAAATAGGATAAACGATACAATTAATTGTATAGTATTTGATGTATCACAATATTCTGTGTAGGACGGAGGAATCCATTTGTGTGCAATAGACGAGTCCATAGACCACATCATGACCATCTGGGACTGGAAGCAAGACCCAATCATTCCACTGGCACAGGAATCGGTGAGATAATCAATAAATGCAGGAGCAATTAAATAATAGACTGCCCCGCTTCGCCGTCGTTCTGTTGAGAAAAATCCTCCTGTTGGCTGGACTGATAAGGCTTTACTTTATTTGTTTCAACTAAGTTTTTTTGTCCCTGACCCACGCGTACCGAAAACACTAAAACTTTGATTAAGAAACTTAACTGTGATCGAAACCTTCTGTGCTACTTACCACAGCAATCGGCTATTCTTATGTTAATTTTTCAGATTTTAGAATCTCTGATTTTTATCGAATTCATTCAATTCATCCACACCTAAGTACTTACATACATACTCACATCGAAACATGCAAAGCAGCAACATACTTTTTTGGGTCGAGCAAAGTCGCGTAAAAACTTTTCGGTCGCGCATATTCGCAGCATACCCATTTTGATTCGAAATGGTCGCAACATACCTAATTTGAGTCGCAATGGTCGCAACATAAGTCCCTGACCTCGACCCCGGTAATGAGGAACTGAATACTAAATCACGCTGTAACATAGTGTCGTGCGAAGACATCACGGCTTTATGTTCCAAATTGGTGTGTTTTAACCAAATTTTCTGACGTCATTGGTCTTTCTAGAGTACCAAAGACCAAACAATATGAACTAAACTGATCGCAACGTGATTTTGATATTTTAGTAGTCTCCTAAATCTAACAGAATACTTTGAGTCCCTTTAAAGGATTTTTTAACTTCCGTGACGGAAAATTGCTACTTAAAAAAGTAGTTTGGATAGAAAATTAGACTGGTTAAAGGCATCCAAAGTTTTTTTGTTTTTAGACGTTTCTGGAGACAGTGGTCTCTCTGGAGTACCATCCCAGCAGAGGCATGGTAGTAGTGGCCAGTAAAGAGACACTCTCTTTCTGGACAGTCAGACCCCACTCCTCAAATGGGGAAGAGGGAGAGGTGGGGGAGAGATACGAGGGGGGAGATTTAATTTCAGGAGGGGAGACACCAGAAACTCCTTCATTTCGCAAGCTGAAGTTATCCAAACAGCTGGCCACTTTCGATGTAAGTTTTGGGTATATTTTTCAACGTTTAATTTTATGCCGTCTAATTATTAGTTAACAGCTGTTCAAGACAAAAAAAAAGAACTTTCCAAGTTTTTCGCTAGCAAAAGATTGTATTTATTTTTCATATGTTGCAGCTGGTTGAGAAGCCCAAACAAGTGACGAGTGTGGCCTTTTTACCCGATGAGTCACTAGTCAGTGGGGACTCCAACGGAAACCTGGTGCAATGGGATCTATGTAAGCAATTTTAAATTTTACAAACCTTTTCGGACAGTAATCTTAATATTTACAAACCTTTTCGGACAGTAGTTATAATTGAATGAATACATCGCGTGGAGTGAATGGAGATTTCCGGTTCGCTTTTTCAGTCAATTTGGTTTAAGATCATTCTCCTTCACGTAGAGGCAAATTGAAGTTCGTTTGGATACAATATTTAATTGTAAATTTTTCCAATTGAGTTTTCATAGTTATTTTAAAGCCATGTTACTAAATGGTGGACCATTTGATAATCAAAGAGACAAAAAAAACGCTCGAGAAGAACGGTCTTCAAGCGACATCGAAGTTTTCAACTAACGCGAACATAGTGCACTTTGAACCGGTCTTTTAACTTAACGGGTATTTTTAGAAATTATGAAGCAATCTCTTAAAATTATGTTTCTTTGATAATTTCAGATAGCGGCCGTGTGGTCCGTGCGTGCAAGAAGGTATTGGAGGGAGCCATCAGTGCAATAGTGTGTGACCCCAATGATAATGACACTCTCTTCCTAGGGGGCATACAGTCGCCCATATTAGTTCAGATGGACATGAATGAATTCAATCAGATCAGTGTCAATAATGGAGTAAGAGCTTATTACAAAAGCATAGGAGCAAATGCAAAATGAATTTTTGTTAAATCAATCAGTGTCTGATTTTTGAAAAAAATCTTAGTTTTCTTAAAAGAAAAATTACCAAACTTCTAGAAAAAACTCATGCTTTTTTGCTTTTGGCAGTGGAAGTATTTTCGGCAAACGCTTTGTTCAGCTTCGATAAATTGTCATCCCTTTTTTAATTGAAAATTTTCATTTAAAAAGTACCGATACAAATAGCTCCATCTGAAATGCCCCAACCCTGGCGTTTCATTCAGGTGTAGTTGGATTGTTCTTTCCTTGTCTAGATAGTGGACGTGGTTGGTGGCATCCGGACCATTGCCTTCGACTGCAGTGGAAGAGTGTTCATAGGCACCACCAGGAACTGCATCCTCACCAGCGAGAGAGACAGAATCCAATTCACATTCGCATCCATGGTCAGTCTCATTTAACTATTAGACACTTGGATAAAGAAAAAAATTGGGTCCGAGCCCGCACCGAGCACCCATGGATTTTAATCGATTATGCTGAATTTCCTGGGCCAACGATGATCCTTACTATATGATGCAGGGTAAATAAAAAATAATCGTAATGGAAAATGAGTTCTTGATAGAACTGGCATTTTGAAAAGAGGAGCAGATTGTATAATTTGATCTTTTGCATTCTATTAGAAAGAACATAACAGGTTCGTTATATAGCAACAATCAAAATGAAATGGCCACTAGAGTCCAGTTTCTAAACTAAACCATGGATTCGTGTCCCCCCTCAGATGGCATTCGGTTGGATTTCACTTTATATTTGTTGAGCGTTTGTGTTATGACTTAGTTTTGCAGGGCCACTCGAAGGAGTTGTGGGGTCTGTGTTGTGAGCAGGAGAGTGAGAAGTTCCTGACTTGTGGCAGTGACAAACTCATCGTCTGCTGGAACAGAAGACAGGCCGAATGGTACAAAGAGGCATGTTCATTCAAGCCACTTTATTCACGCACAAACTAATTTTCTTCAAAAAATAAACGAAATTTCTGTCACATTTTAAGGCTCCATGAGAAACTGTTCCTTGGTAAATTTGTTCTGGGGGTTTCAATAAGAGAGGTTTTGTCCCACAGGATTCTATTTTGGATGATATATTATCCTAGAACCCCATTATCGGTAACTCCTAGAACAAACAGCCTAGAAAATTGACATCATTTAGGGGAGTAAAATTGTGACAATTTCATCCTTTAGCTAAGGTGGTTAGCCTGGGTGTTCAGTTTAAAATTAAACACCATTTATAGTTTCAATTTGAATGACTAAGAGAATTTACAAAAAAAACAAGTAGACGTGGAACGCAGAAAACTATTAGGCCTATTATAGTTCAAGCTCATTAGTACACCATCAAAGCGTATTGTAATATTACGAATTTATTATTAAAAAACAAACATTATTTTTTTTTCTAATTTAAATGGCAAGTAAAAGCACTCACTTGGTGGCACTTTTGGTATATTTTAATTTAAGAATATTTATCTTATTTAATTGTAAACAAACTAATGGCATATGTTGTTGCTTTTTTGTTTTTGGCTAGTGTAAGGCCCTGTTTAAAAAACATCAGTTAGGAAAATATATGGGATTTGTTGCTTTTTGTTTTGTTTTGCGCCATATCTGGAAATTGTTGCACTTTTACAGAAAATGAAAATTTTCGCAATAATCATTTTTCATCTTATCTCGGGTTCTACGGCCTTCTAAAGTTTTAGCAGGAGAATTTTAGACCTATTTGTTTTGAATTTTCTCAAATAACAATTGCGCAATCCCGAGATGAAGATTTCAATAAAAAAGAAACAAGTTATGGGGATCTCCCTTCTCAAGCGGGTATTCCTTAAAAATGTTAGAAAAAAGATATGGCCTCAAACAAGCCCATTTTTTTGACACTAAGGTTAATTTTAAAACTTTTTGATTTTTCCACAATTACCCTGCCAAATTGGAGATAAAGGGTTTAACCAAAAAAAAACAGTTACTCGAACCTTACCTGAGAAAGCGGCTATGCCCTGCGTTTTGAAAAAAGACATGGCCTTGAAAAGTGTCCAATTTTTGAAAATTTTCGGTTTTTTGGAAAGATAGTTCTTTTTCACATGTAACCTGCTGGTTTTGAAACTGATAGTTCATTAAAAACTATCACGGTGTTTAGTATTTTCTAGCTTAATCTTTTTTCCCTGTTTTTTTTTGTAGAAAAATTGAAATGGATTTCGGAAAAAGTCCTATCGTCACTGTTCTCAAAAACTAGCTAAATCTGATATTAAGGGTTCAACCTAGAAATTCATGGTGCGAAAATCCCAAATCTGAAAATTCGGATGTAGCAAGCAGAAGAAAGTTTCATGCTTTAGAAGAGAAAAAATTATGGATTTGTTAAAAGTCACTTTTTTGAAACTTTGATCGATTTTTGGAATCTTTTTGCTTTTTTGTAAGCTGCCTGGTCAAATTATAGATGACGACTTCAATTGAAAGAGGGAGTAGCTGTTTTCTCCTTTAATTAGGCGGTTAATCTACTTAAGCAGAGAAACTCTAGGATTTAGCGTAAAGTTCAACTTTTGAAACTATGAGAACCACTTTTCTCCATATCAGTACAATATATGATTAAAAATTATAGATGTAGATGGTAGATGAAAAATTTAATGTAGGTAGGTTAAGTTTTGTAGATTTATCTAGCATTCGCTGGGCCACTAGTTTGTTCACTTCAAAGCGGGCGTAGCGCAGATTCGAGGACGTGAACTCCTTACCAACAGGTCGCATATTCAAAGCCGGAACATTAAAAAATATATATTTTTTGGTCGAGTTTTTGCTGCATAACATTGGCAGTTTGATAAAAATTGTAGCTCCTTTGCTGGTTGCTATTTTTAAAAAAATTAAAGGCAACTGTGGAGCAGATTTGAAAACTTGATACTCCTGGTCTCAACAAAGAAACTTGAAGGTGTATTTTTAATCTTTTCCTTATTTCACTTCGTTTTGCCTTTTTAGATATCTTGTTTCCATTTTCCTTGCTTTTGTTTGCGTTCCGCAGCTTCGTCTCTCTGTTAATCAAATCTATGTCTTTATCTGTGTGCTTCTCTGTGTGTGTGTTTGTGTGTTTAGCTTTGTGAATGTTTCCCCGGTTCCCTGATAATGCGCTTATCTTGCTTCAATCTTTTCCTTTCACTGTAGCTTTCCCGAAACTAAAGAACCCATAATTACCTTTGTATTTTTCAGAAAATTGTAAAATTTTTCTTTTATTTTATTTTTTTAAAATGCGGGTAGAATTTTTGATCTTAAAATTGACTGTTATTTATATAAATCGCGTTTTTTTTAACTTGTTTGATTTTGTTCTTCACTTTTTTTGCTAGAGTTTATTACAATTATGGCATGGGAACTGTAGTGTATTAGTACGAACCTTCGTTTTGAAAGCGAACTTGCAAATATGCAGCATTAGAACTTCATGGCATCTGTTTCCCGCTTTATTTGTGGCTAGTGTTTGTGATTAGTTAAACATACACGGTTGAGTTGTTGAGTGCGTGAGACTCTTAATTTTTAGATCGCAGATCGAATCGGATACGTAAACGATTTTAAAAAAATTTTAATTCGAAGCTTTTTCTACTTTTTCATTACTCTTTTTAGCGCTGCTTTCTCTCGTGTTCTCGCTGGTGTTTGCGAAGCGAAGTTTCGCCTGTTTAATTTTTAGATTTTTTTCTAGTTACTTTCAACTCTTCTGACAATAAGCTAGCTCTGCTCGAGTGCTCTTCAATCTCTTCTTTTTTCATTTTTTACGATTTCGATCAGCGTAGTGTATCATTTCATAAGGAGACAAAGATAGGCTGTAGAAACCGCAAAAAAAACCTTTCATTCTGATTATTGCACTCAAAAAACACAAACTTGTCTAGAGACACACCTTTTCTTTGAATGAACGTTTTTTTTCAGTGACTTTTAGTGCAGTAATTCTGGCAAAGAAGTTGAATTTACCCTGAAATTATCATTTGTTGCAGCTGTGTTTCCTTGAAACTATATCTTGAATAGATTAGTCAAAATTGAGGTGAAATTGATTAGATTATAAACTATTTTTCGGTACTTTACAAAACTGGTTGCTTTCGTGAGAAACATTAATTATAGTTTGTTTAGGTTAAATAGTTCAGAATGCAATCATTTTTCTAAGCTGTCAGAATTGATTGATTTTGTAAGATTGAGTTCAAGTGCGGGGTGGCCTTCTCACAGAGCAATTTCGAATAAAATACACAGTCTGTGCGTCACTTATCTAATCCTATTTCAGACTTCTTGTCTAATACCTATCGAAAACTTACTCTTGTATTTCTTAGTCTCACTAGAAGTAGTATATACCGGTAGTCATGCG
Organism: Symsagittifera roscoffensis; assembly: GCF_963678635.1. Lineage (NCBI taxonomy): Eukaryota > Metazoa > Xenacoelomorpha > Acoela > Convolutidae > Symsagittifera > Symsagittifera roscoffensis. Next base: position 36,706,978 of record NC_087067.1, on the reverse strand, counting down.
AAGTTAGAGTAGACGAAGAGCAACTGCTTTCTAAAATATATTATTTTTTCTCTGACTGAAACTATAAAGAGTTCCAGCTTTACAATTTATCATAAGTTTTTTTAATGGACCATGATTGGTTAGTTCTAAATCCGTAACAGTGATAATTATCAAAGAAAACAATTGAATATATAAAATACTTGTTTTAAAGTGATTTTCTCCCATCCGGGGCTTAGGAAGTTTTTGAATCAAAGTTTTCTTGTGAAGGATGGATGGGGTGTTTTCTAAATTTTTAGCGAAGAGTGGCAGTTGCTCGTTGTCAGTGAAGTACTTGTTGCCGGGAGAGATAGAGATTCAAGAGATTAGTAATGAGCTAGAAGATCGTATCGAGGTTGCAGACTCCTACTAATTATGTGTCGATTTCGTGAAGTAGAGCGAGACTACGTGCATTCTCGACTACTTATTGATCATATAGCGAGATAGGGTTTGACTTCTCTGTGTGAAACGTCAAAGACTAGAATCCGTTCTCGGAATTCAATATCGAGCGTGCTATTGTTCATGTTCAATGGATGCCTTTGCTGCGATACTGGCTGGTTATTTAGGCTTAGTTTTAATTCCTTCTTCCAACCGGGCTTAAGAAAAGTTTGAAACGTGTAAAAGCGTGTTAAAGTTGTTGTCAGTTAATTTGACAACCTACAAAATCATTTGCTTACAATTATCATAGTGGAGAGATACGCGAAATACTGGAAGAGTGTTTGTATCCTAATTTTTACTCATTATTAATTTAAATCATTGTATAGAAGTGTTACTGCGTGTTTTAATTTAATTTTTGCTGTGTTGCAAGTTTTTTTTTCATTTCGAGATTTTACGGCCAGTAGTTAATTTTATTTTTGGAGTTTTTACCCTTAAACTTAGTTTTTTATTTTGTTTTGTGCTTGTACAAATAATTGGTGAAACTTAGAGAAAAGTTGGTGAAACAGAAGTGAAGAAATAGGGGACAAAATTTTTGAGAATAATTAGTCAAAATTGAATAAAAAAAATCCATTAGGAAGGTTATTTTCAATCGTGGGTAGTTGCAAAAGGAGCTTTGCAAGCTTGATAATTACTTTTTTATATCTTAAGAGTGGCCAGGGAAGTTTAAGTGCTCGGATGAGTTTAATTTAATCTTGAGTTACTGCGAATTAATGGTGAGTACTTTGAAAGAAAATTTAGAGATTGTGGTTAACTTTTACATTGCGAATGTTTTCTAGAAGTAAAATTCTAAAGGCTGGATGTTTTCATGCGGGTTGAGAATGGGGCGGGAATCGTCAGTGGGAAATTGTTTGAGAGGGGGCAAAATTGTAGATTTGACGCACTGGATCATAATTACTAAGGATGCCGTGCAGGTTAGTGGTTTTATTACAGTAATAAAATTTGAGAAAATAGGGTGAGGAATTTTTCAAATTACTTAAATTTATCGGTGATGAGGATTTTGTGAGGGGAAACTTGAATGAAGAGTCTGTGTATGAAGCGATATTGAGTGTGCGTGTGAGTTATTTTTGTTATCAGTATAACTTCATGCGAGCAGCTGATTTTGCGTTCTTTTAGGACGAAAAAGTTGAAGGTAAGTTGAAAATAATCAAATTTAGTGAAATAAGGTTCGTATGCCTTAGTTTCTGTAGTGCGTGATCAATTACTTAGTCAAATTTTTTGTTACTTCTATCTAGGTCAAAAATAAAATCGGTTTTAATAACAAATATCTGTTTCTTGTGAAATAAGTGCTGGATCTGTATGACAATGTGATTCTTCCAAATAGCAAATTACTGTGTGGTGGTAGTGTGTGATTAAAAATTGGTTAGATTTTTGTGCAATAAATCGAATAGGATCATACGATAATCCAACATTAGAACAATCTGTATTGCGTTAGTTAGTTGATGCAGTAAGGTTTTATAAAATTCTCTGTCTTACAGTTAAGACCAGAGTCGGTTGAGAATGGGGCGGGAATCGTCAGTGGGAAATTGTTTGAGAGGGGGCAAAATTGTAGATTTGACGCACTGGATCATAATTACTAAGGATGCCGTGCAGGTTAGTGGTTTTATTACAGTAATAAAATTTGAGAAAATAGGGTGAGGAATTTTTCAAATTACTTAAATTTATCGGTGATGAGGATTTTGTGAGGGGAAACTTGAATGAAGAGTCTGTGTATGAAGCGATATTGAGTGTGCGTGTGAGTTATTTTTGTTATCAGTATAACTTCATGCGAGCAGCTGATTTTGCGTTCTTTTAGGACGAAAAAGTTGAAGGTAAGTTGAAAATAATCAAATTTAGTGAAATAAGGTTCGTATGCCTTAGTTTCTGTAGTGCGTGATCAATTACTTAGTCAAATTTTTTGTTACTTCTATCTAGGTCAAAAATAAAATCGGTTTTAATAACAAATATCTGTTTCTTGTGAAATAAGTGCTGGATCTGTATGACAATGTGATTCTTCCAAATAGCATATTACTGTGTGGTGGTAGTGTGTGATTAAAAATTGGTTAGATTTTTGTGCAATAAATCGAATAGGATCATACGATAATCCAACATTAGAACAATCTGTATTGCGTTAGTTAGTTGATGCAGTAAGGTTTTATAAAATTCTCTGTCTTATGACCAGAGTCCGTTTTTTGGCACATTGGAATGCTGAGACGACCACTTACTGACTCAGCTTGACGAATTTCACTAGTCTTTAATTTTAAAGACTAGTGAAATTGTAAAAAAATCTATCACGAGAAGATAAGGACAAGGGAGTCTAGATCAACGAGGGAGTTGAGTTGGCTTTGGAGTTCGTTATTGTTATCGTCGTTTTTGGGGAAAAGGTGAGCTTTTCATGCAAGGAGTTAGAAGTGTTAGTGTGTCTAGGGTGGTTGCATCGGAGGAGTCGTCATGATGATGGTCCGTTGGTTAAGATTTGAGGTGGGTCAGTGGGGTACTTTAGTTTCGTGAAGATGCATTGTGCACGGGTGGGAGTATTACGGATGGATAGGGTGATGCTGAGTGCGTTAGTTGAGGAATTGTAATTTGTTGGTCAAAATATTGAACATGTTGCTGGTGTTTGATAAGTCGTCTAGGTCGTGTTCTATTTAGTCAATTGTCATAAGGCTTTGGTATCAGGTACAGTACTGAAGAGAGGAGAAGGGTTCGGGATTACATCAAAATAAAAGGAACTGGGAGTGGAGAGGTTTATTACTGAGACTGTGGGATTTTTTGGGGGAAAAACTTGGTTATGAGAAGTTAGTAGTGGGACTCGATTATGAAGTTCATCAAGTGTCGGTGGCTGGTTTATAGAATCGTAAGAGTGCATCTAAGATAAGGAGTTGGGTAAAAAATTTGAAAAATAGGAATTGAACACTGGCAGCTAAGAAGAAGTGAGATCGGAAATGACATCGTTTTTAATGCTAGAAACAGGAAGAATAAGCGGAGAAAACGACGTTTAGATCCATATTGGCGGATCATCGTGGACTAAAATCATTGTTGTTTTGAGAACAATACTTAACTGTGAGAAGTTTTTGAATTTTGTTCTCAGATGTTTTTTTTCAGTATTTTGTGGCTGATATTTAACATTGAGATGGGACCGCGATTGTTCTGATGAAATTGTGACGTTAAGGAAATTGGGTTTTATCACTTCTTTGTGCGTTGTTTTGTAAATGATTATGATTTGATAAATTGTATAAATGTGGTGGCGTGTGTGTTGTTTTTTGGAGTCTTTTATGTGTTTCGTTTTGTTGATAGTTTTTTGTATTCAATAAATTGCGCGTCTAGTGCTATTTTATTAATTGAGGTAAAGAAAATTCTTTTAAAATTTCGGTGACTTACATGCTTGCTACACTGGCTTGTTGGTTGACTTGTGTATGCATTGCACATGTGTTGTAGGTTTCTTTAAGAAAAGAAAATAAAAAAGACCAATGAAGTTAAACAATGCGCATAAGACAGTCAATGGTTCTAGAATGTAATAAGGCCATAGTAAAAAGGCTAGTAATTCATTTTTGATGTGAAGAAGACTAAAAGTTTTGATTGGAGAATTGTCTTACGGGCGCAATTTTTCTCCATTTGGTTAAATGAAGATTTTTTTATCTTTAAAATATCAAATCTAATCTGGCTTGTAGACATCTGAGAAGCCAGTTTTATGGTTTTTCATTGTCTTTGTTTTGATTTGTGGTGTGTTCGAAATTTATGAGTTTTCCATTTTTTCGTATTCAATTAAGATTTCGGAATATTGGGTTTTATTTAGTGGTTTCTAATACTTACATGCGAATTTTGTTTCTCGGTATAATTGAAAAATTGTAAATATGTTCTCAATTCCTTCATTTTTTTTTAACGACTTGCAGCTTAGACTTTTCTATGAGGTTGTACTTGGTCAATTGGCATAGATTCTTTGAAAGATTTTTTTTGTGAAATTTAATCATTCTTGCTTGAATTTTAGGTACTTGAAAAAGGGTGCAAACAAGGGTTCCCTGTGTGCGAGTTGTGGGGTAGCAAAATCCTTGATCATTTTGAAGAATTTTGCGGATAACTTGATATGCATAATCTACATTAGTGTTTATAAGACTAGTTTGAAATTTTTCCAATCAAAAATTATTAGTTCTTACTATCCAGTTATTTTCGTGCTAGCTTTACAATTTGATGATTCATTTATTCCAAAAGGAGATATCTTGTTTTATGGTAGAGATCATAGGCTAATTTAACGTGTGTGCCATGGTTCGGTTATTTTTTGTCGAGTTTTATATGGCCTTGAGTTTGTTCAAGTTGATGCTGATGTGTTGAGTTCAGAAAAAATTGAAAATTTACAAGCGTTCGGGTTTTTTCTTAGTTTTGAACTAATTTTATTTGATTAATTTCCCTTTTCCAGCCCTAAGGATTGAGATGTAGTAGTCTTTCAATTTTGCTTCGGTAAAATCTTTCAAGATCTAGTCTTTTTTGTTTTCTTCTGAAATTGTGTATATTGTACTTTCTTTTGAGAGAACTTTTCTCTGATTATATGGTCTACAATGAATAAAGCGCGGGCCTTGCAGCAAAGTGTAGCCATGACATTGGTTATTTTGACTGCTTGTTGTTCTGTTTCACCTTATGTTACATGTTTTTTCGCAGATTTTTATGCGATGTTTTTTTTGTTGATTGTCTTGACAATCAAATTGTGTCACTAGGAGATCTTGTTTTCCTGTACGTGGAAATGGGTTGTCTTGAACTATTGGCTCGAAATGAGCGAGAAGGTAAAAAATATTAAATGATTACAAAAACAAAAAAACACATGTGCATGACAGTCCTGAAAATGGATTGTAAGAAGATGTATATCCAGTGGTCTTTTTAGTGTATCTGTCGTATTTGTAAATTAGTTCTTAACAAACAAAGTGAGGAGGCAAAGATTGTGCCTTTTGTCTGGTTGAGGTAGTGGTAATGAGTGATATGTAAGTTAAATCAGTTTTATTTTTTTTTGACTTCAAGCACCAGAATTTGTTGAGATAATATTTGAAAATTAGGATCGTGTATATCTTTCAGATTATCGTGTCTATATTGTAATCTATTTAAGGCCCAACTGTGGAAACGGATGCTATCTAGATGTTGACTGAATACAGGAAGAAGTGCTACGAAGGTGATGCAAAATAGGCGTAAGGTTTTTTTGGTATTTTGTTGTTTGAGTATTTAGTATATTTTGTGTGTTTTGATATATGTCATTCAGACGTTGTTGGAAATTTGTGGGAAAAGTATTTAGCGATGAGATACTCGTACTCGTTACTGATAGAAAAGTGTTTCTGGTAGAGTTGATAAAATTTCACCAGAAAAATTCTCGATTGCTTTGTTAGCTAGGCTTGGTTAGCCGTGGGGAATTGTGTAGTTCATCCAATACAGAAGTCTGTATGACGAGGTTGGGGTGTTGAATGGGTTTTTTCTTATTTGTTCAGAGGTTGGAGTTGAACCAAGTTAGTCCGATGTTAAGCAAGTTGGTAGGATTAAAGAAGTGGATGAAGCAGGTAACGAGGGTATGCTGAATTGAATACTCGTGGTGTAGCTAAACTTCTTTTAGGTCGTAAGTGAACAATTTGTCTGTCGATTGATGTCGAAATCGGTTTATGTCTTGTGATAATGGTGGTTAGAGATTAAATGTCGGTTCGTATTGTGGTTTATTTAAATGTGCGTAGAGTTGCGTTGTGACGTGCATGGGTAAGTGGTTCTGACAAAGGTAGATATTTTTTATGCGTTGGCTGTATGTTTGATTTATTGACTGTGCATGGATTTTGGTCAGGTTTTTGGGATGGGTTGACAAATGGGGAATCTGTTTTTGAGGTTTGATTAGCAACCTTAATACATATTTTTGTTTATTTGTCAGTTAAATTTAAGAAAAAATATGTTCTTGTTAGTAGTCTTTGACAAAACTGATTATCAAAATTATAGCTACTTTTAGGGCAATTATTGCTTTTTTGAGAAATTTATGAAGTGCTAATATCAGGCAGCTATTACAGTCGGGGAGATTGCAAAAAGTATCAGGAGAAAAGGTATTGGTTAATGTCGTACCGGATTAGGCGGTCTAGGGTTGGAGAGAGGGGAAATATAGGTTCGCGATGAAACGTAGAAATTGGCAAATTGAATAACAAAACCAGAACATTTACTATTATAAATTCCAAGGTGTCAGTTAAAAAAAATGGCAAAAATTTATATAGAAAAAGTTGGTAGGAATTGAATTAAACTTATTAGGTTTCAATTAAAAAGATGAACAACTGATTTGAAAGTGAGCATTCGAGAAGTGATTTCAATTTACCGAAATTTTCCTGAATTTTTCGGAGTTGTAGCGTGTGGGGTTGAATTGTTCCTTAATTTTCGACAAGTGAGTTAGATAAAGGAAAGTTTTGTTGAAAACCAGTCTGAACGGTTTGAGATTATGTTGCTAATTCGTGTTTTGATTTATAGAAACACCAAAGATCTTCGTGCAGTAGATTACTTCAGGCTGAAAGATCTTGTAAAATATAGGAGAGTTTTTTAGGCAAATTTTCTTTATTTTTAGGGGGGATTTCTGGGGTCTGAAGTCATTAAATATGGTTGATTTTTGTATTGAGTAGAAGACGATTGTAATAAAAGTCAAACATGAAGGTGTTGCTTGTTTTTCATCTGAAGGTTTTGAATTAGGACGTGCAGTTCTAGTTCAAGCTTTGGTTTGGTTTTCAGATTGAAAGGTAGTCGCGAATAGAAAAAGTGGAAATTTGATTGAAAATTTTTCTCTGGTTGTTCAAACTGTGTTCAGATTCGGGAACTTGATCAGTAGTAGCTGAGATCAGTGTACTTTTTTATTTGGACGCTTTTTGGGGGAGTTTTTTTGGCATTCATTGTTTAGTTTATTATGGTTTTCGACAATATGTGGGGGGTATATTTTTCAGATGTTGTTTGATTCGTGTTTAGTTCATGATGCCTACTCTCAAACTATTCGTTCTGGTAGTTGTCAGAATGAACGAGGTTTTCATATTCATGTTCATTTTTTATTATATTAATATCTAATGTGTTATCGGTGTGACTTTCGTCGCCAGTGCTTTAACATTGTAGTTGATTCATTTGAAGTTCTGAAGTTTCGTTGGTCACAATTCCCGCTACGTCTTAGATTAAACTTGCATAAACTGTCGATAGTGTTTTGGTGTGCTTTTCTATTATTTTGGTTTTGTTTATTCGTTCATTGTAAATTATTTCTATGTGGTGATGGCGACTAAATCCTTGTTGATCTATTTTGACAATTATTGCCTCTACTTCTGTCTTTATTTGATTTTTCATGTGAACTGTGGTTATAGTTACTGTTTTGAATCATCTTTCGAATAGCTCCTATTTCTGTTGTTAGGGTAGTTCTTATATCTGTTGTTTGATTAGTTCCTATTGCGGTTATTTGAAAAATTTCTTGATCTATCGTTTGAAAAAATCTATTGTTTGAATATGAAAATACTGTATTATAATAAGAATAAGTACCTGTGTTTGAACTTGATATTGGGTAATTGTATCCCTGTTGGCTATTGTGGCTATTAGAAACGCTATATCTCTTTTGTGAAAATTGATTTAAAAATTTTCGAAGTGGGAACTTCCTCTAGTAATATTATGTTTTGATTGTTTCTCTTGTTACTATAGCTAGATGGTAGCGGTTTTGCTGAGTTACTGTTACTTTGTATAATTTTAGTAGGTAAAATTTGATGTTTTTTCAAGTTTTGATAAAAAGACTTATTAGGTTCTTTGTATTTGTGTGGTCTGTTTAATTTATCGTGTTGTTTTTGGTTTACAGTCCTGGGTCCTGTCCGCTTATGTTAAGTAATTGAACTGTTTTTTTTCCGCTAAATCACACTCTGAGTCAATTTATTTTTATATGTGACGAAAATGTTTGAATTTTTGATACATTTTGTTTCAAGTTTCTTCTAACTTTACTGTAAATTCTGCTTGTTCTAATTTGTCTGCAAATTTGCGGAACTCGTTATCCTGTTTGCGAATTGATGATAGATTTGATGCTTTTTTCTTTTGTACTAATTTATTTATTGTGGCGCTAAAAGCATCTTAGGATTTGTGTCCTTTTTGTGTTTTTGTAATTGTGGGTGTTCAGGGAATAATTTCTTTGTACCAGGGTTTTTATTCTCACAGCGAGTTGTTTTGTAGTTTCTTTTGGTTTCGAGTTTGTTTTATAATTTCGTTTCATAGTTCAAAGCGACTTTTGTTTTCATAAAACTCTAAAGTTGCTTGTTTTTTTTTCTGGATCAAACTTTTTTGAGAGTTCCCAGGTGAAACGTTTTCAATGTGATTTGATTTCTTATGGTCGAACTGGATTACAATTTGTGAGCTGCACCATCGAGTATGGTGTGTAATTTGCTTTACGGCTGTAAATCCATTTTTGAATGAGATGTGAATTCATTGGTTGTTGGCCTACATTGAATTATAAATTGGCTACAACAGCGTTCAGATAGTCTTCATATAGGTATTCAAGATCTTTTCATGTTGAAACATATTTGGGGTTTGCTTTAGGTGATAGAAGATCTACCTATGTGGTCTGGACTCAACGTAATTTGGGCTGATTGCGCTATGTCGTATTGGTGTAATTTTTGTCTGTTGATTCAACTATTTTCGTGTTGTTGTAAATAAAATGTTAATGGCATTGTTTCTGGTTGCTAATCTTGAGTATGCATTAGGTATTGTGTTTTTAGCTGGTTATTTGTTGGCTTAAATTAAGTTCTGTTGCTTGATTTATTGATGTATTTATATAGGGTTCAAAAAATCTCTATGATAAATTTCGTCTGGCTCACCAATATTTTTCCATTAAAATTCTAGTTGATTATGGTTTTGTTGTTAAATTTGATGGAAGTAATCTTAATCTTCTGAAAAAAGTGACAGATTTAGGTTAGATTTTTCAATATTTGGGTAGTTATTATTTTGTTTTAAAAATGGATTTTTTTTCAGTGCGGTCTCTGTGAGTGTTTCTTTTATCATGCAAATTTACAGATTGTTGATTTGAGTTCATAGTTAACCATTGATTATAATTGTTTTCATGATACATTGTGTTAAAAATGGTCGTGCAATTGGGCGATTAACTTTTTTTTTCTAAAACAATCGTAGTTCTGATTTGCTAATTCAATTCCTTTTGTTTATTTTGGATGAATAACAGAATGCTTTCTGGGTTTTTGACTTATGTAATTCCTAATTCATTAGTGGGTTTTAAACAAAACTGTTGGCTTAACCGCTGGTTGCATTCCTGTTTGCGGGAACGGGGTTTTGTTTCCTTATGTTTTGTTGTAAATGTTGAATGAATAGGTGATACAGTTTGCTGTATTGTTGCTGGCTGAGTTTCAACAATTTCATCATTGGTGAACGTGATGGTGTTTGAATATCCCTGTGTTTCAATATTGTAGTTCCATTCAGATTATCTTGTTTGCTTACAAATGTTGAATTTAAGGTATTATCTACTGTCGTATTGTGAAACTTCGTGTTATAGTTTAAAGGAATGTTATCTCAATTTATTGTAGTTACTCTTAGATAGTTTTTATTAGCTGAGATTGTTTGAATAGCTGAACTAGAAATATCGTTCGTTATATCAAAATTCGTTGGATAATGTAATTCTTTGTCTTATACGTAATCTCTTATCTGATAAGGTTTTTTCTACATCAGAGTATGTACGAAATTTCTGTTTTCTGGATTGTTACTGGATAAAAAATTACTATTAACGATGCTAATAGTTTTTAACCACTTTTTATGCTTTGTGAAACATCTACGTCTAGGAGTTTCTCGTGAATTGAGTCTGAGAATTGTGAAAAGAACTTTAGATAACTGACAGAACATCGCTTATGAATTTTGAAGTTGCTCGTTGTAATTTTGATGCTGAATTTTCTGAATGTGTTCTACAACAACTTTTCAGAAATTGAGTTGTTTCCCATCCGTTTGTTTTCAATTTGCCCTGCTTTTTTGTTCGAAATGTTGTTAAAATTTCAATAGTGAATACGCCATATTGTGATGTTATAATAAAAAGGTTTAGTAGAAAGGGAACTAGTATCTGTCTTTTTATTTCTGACTTCTGGAAATGCTGGTTGGCATGGGCTCTTGCCATTCTGAAACAAATGTAGAATTGGAATATGGCAAAACTGTACTTGTCCTTTTTATGGGTCAGTAGTGGAACCGATGACGATTAGGAGAATAGAGTTATTATAGAGGCTATTGAATCATTTCGTATGCGGTATGACATTTAGTATAAAAATTTCAATATGTCTTTGAAATGATTCCATCTAATTAATCGTACTGTTTTTCTGTTAAGTGTCTTTTTTATTCTCCGTTTATTTTTTATAGATGATGCTGTTGTAACTTCTAATTCAGAAAAATATCGTTGATTGTTGACCTGTTTGTTTTTATTGTTTAGTAGATCTCGAACAGTTTCAAGGTTTCGTATATTTGCCGAGTCGGATTTAGAAGTAGCGTCGTTTTTGAAACATCAGAAAGTTCGTTTTCTAAGTAAGGTGGTAACATGAATGTTAGAACCATTGATGCAAAATCCAGATGTCAGTTTTTTTCATAAACAGTTATTCTTTACTCTTTTTGTGAGGTTATCCTAATCCTTAGGTCGTTTTGCCGAGACAAGACGGATTGGAGGGAGAGTATATCGGTTCAAATGAACGATTCGTTACTGCTCTCAAACGAATGTGATGTTCTTTACATTTATGTAATCTTAACTTAATTAAAAGGGAATCGATATGATATCAAGGCTTGAAGAAGAGTAAACTTATCCACAAGGTTCAGGTAAACGTAGAAGAGAAGAAAATCGTTAGATACTATTTTAGTTCCTACTAGTTCTAAGATTTGTTTTAGGTCTGGGTCGGTTAAGAGGTGGGATTCAAGTGAAGGATGAGTAACCGGTGCTCTTCACTGTTTTGTATAATTTTCTTGGTAATTTTCGGGAAACTTTCCATTTAGTCATGGGTTGTTTGTGAAAGTTGGAGAGTTATTCAACGTTTTGGGTTGTTAGAGACTTAGGATTAAGAGGCGAGATTGTGTTTTTTAAATGATCTAAGGAAAGCTTTGGTGAGCTGATCTTAAAATAAAGCTGAGTTAAGAATTTTATTGAAAAATATAGAAATGAAGAATGTAAAAGTAGAACTCAAAGATCCAATTTCTAATGAAGTTAGTTTAAGTTTAAAATTTATTTGCAAGATTAAGCCTTGCGAAAAAATTAATCAATCGTAAGGAAAATGTTAAAGATCCAAAAAAGATTTTGATGATCTTGTTTTGAAAACAAATTAGTTGCCTAAGGTTATTTTTGGTGTTTCAGGTGAAGAAAAAACAATAACAGAAATGATCCTCGAAAAACAAGGAATCACCAAATATTTATATAAACTACTCATTCAAATATTTTTTTTTGTATTTTTTTTTTGAATTTATGATTTAAAACAAAAACTGTTTACAAACACTAAAACATATTTAGATTTTTTAAGATTGGTACAGTTTTGTTTTACGACGGGTTGACTTTTTCTAAAAGTAAATTTTGGTAATATTAAAAAATTTGTCTTTTTAAGTTATTTTTACGGCTGCCCTTTTTAGGGCATTTTGTATAATAATAAGAACATTGACTGCACAATTAGTTTTCTCAATCTGAATGTCGTCGTGTGCTTTTTGTCGCTCTGCGATGCAGTTACAGATGTTTCGTTTTTGATGTGACCTGGTTTAGTCTTAACTATTGGCTCGGCTTGATTAGTTTTATTAAGACGTGAAAGTAAGCTAATTCTATTTTCGGCTTGTCTTGATTTTGTTTTTGATTTTTCCCAAACCAAGGTTTTTCAGTTTTATGTTAAAATGTTTCTGCTCGAGACCAGTTTCGTCATACCAGATGATTTTAGCTCCGTGTTGCTTCTCATAGAGCCATTTTGGATATGGTACCTCGTCTATTCGTCCTACTATCCTCTTTTCTGCCGGATAGATTCGTGCAACTTCTTTGTCTAATACCGATCCTAATTTTAGTCTATTGTTTTCTGGTCTCAAAAAATCTAGTATACACTGCTATTTTCGCGAGGTTAAAGGAGATGAAGAGCAACTGATTTCTAAGTTAAATTTTTTCTTCTCTTTACAAATTCGGCTTTACAATTTATCATAAGTTTAGTAATTGATCATGATTAGTTAGTTCTAATTACTTTACAGTGATTATTATCAAAGAATAGAATTAGATATATAAATTACTTGGCCCTAGGTTGTTCCAGTAGTTCCAACCTGTCCAATCTTGCTTCGATATTACCAATATCATTTTTCAAATTCCAATTTCACGTTGAATAACTTTAACTTCATTTTCCACAAGCATAATACGGACTCTCTGGAATTCAATATCAAAAGTGATTTTTTTGATCTCAGATGTGTGATCTGCAGTCAATGCAAACAGTTCAGCCAGTGCTTCCTCGTTAATTGAATTCTTTTGTTGCCCAATGGCAAGTTGTCCATCGAGTTCAATCACAGTGGCATTCAATTGACTGACTTTGTTCTCGAGCTATAACATATTACGTTGATCACTCGCAAACAAAATCTTTTTTTTCGGAATTAGAAGTTTGAAGAGAGAGAATAATTAAATAATACACTTTGA